>NW_022900930.1:53081232-53096742 GCF_012274545.1 Fukomys damarensis | reverse complement strand
CTCTCTCTCTCTCTCTCTCTCTCTCTCTCTCTCCCTGGTTCACCATTCCCTAGGCAATGCGGATATATGATTAGAAGACTGAATTTTCATTTCGATTCACTGCTTTTCCCAGGAGAAGAGAGACAAGCTGCACTTAAGCTGCGGCTCACACACGTGAGTGGTGTGTCCTCGTATCCGTGGGTCCTTCCTCGCCACACTGCCCGTTTCCACCCCTCTTCAGTGGTCAGATCCCTCTGACCTTGAGAGCCATGACACCACCCAGCTGGAAGGCCGTCCTCAGATTGTCACCAGCCCTGTGGGCCACCTGCGCTCACAGGGCTCATTCCTGTAAAGTCACTCCTGGTTTCGTGCTTTTTATTCTCAGCTCTGTGCGGTCCCCTGCACTCCTCTTCCAACTCCGAGCTCACTAGTCACACCTCCTCCTGAAGACCTCAGGCTGTGGCCCTCTCCTCTGAACGCACCCCTTGGTTTCCTTGCACACGACCGCCTGTTCAGATCCCGGGGAATCCCTTGCGGCCTCCTGGCCTTTTCCCTGGCCTGCACAACTCAGCTGACTCTGGGCTTTGGCCCCCGCAGCCCGGACAATTCTCTGGCCACCTCTTAGCCTCCCATCTACCCGGCCAACCTGAGATGGGCTCAGCCCCACACTCCACCCCCACCTTCGGCTCTCTGAGCGAGAGAGGGTGGTCTGTGACAAAGGGTATGTATTTACTGTTCCCAGGCTTGCACGGGGCTCAGCATCACGCCTGTTTCTCTGGGCTACAGTGAGCATTTTCTTTTCTCTTATTTCTTGTAGCTACTGCCCCAAACCATCAGTTTTTCTGACCGGTTCCTAGTCCTTACTTTCCTTGCTATGAGCAGGTGGTTCTCTCTGTGAGTAGGCAAAGAAAACCGGAGAAGCTCCACGTGTGCTGCGCCGGCCTCTTGGGGTCTCCTATTTCCGTTTCATCGTCCGAGGCCCAGCACACAACAGCACATCCCCACGGTGAGTTGGTGCATCGCCCAGCACATCTTCCTCCATCCCTGTCCCCTGACCTCCCTCTTCCCTCTATCTATCAGTCCCCTTCCCTTTTGTAAAAGATGCGTCTCCCTGTTTCCTGTCATCTTTCCTTTATTTTGCTCTTTAATTGACGTATGCTTTGGCTCGTCATATAAGAGATACGAAATGTTTGAGCTTGTCTGCCTCACTCCTTTCACTTAACACCATGGTCTCAGGGTGCACTCGTTTTCCCACAGATGACTCAGGTGGACTCTTCTTAGACAGAGTAGTGTGTAAGCAGCACAGTTTCTTCATCCAGTCATCTGTGGGTGGACATGTAGGCCACTTCCAGGATGCAGCGATTCCGAGCTGTGCTGCTGGAACATGGGTCTGCATGGATCACTAGAGCACGACTTCTTTAGCAAGTGCAAGGGGCCAGTCAGCGCAGGAAAAATTTCAATATATCTGGCCATTGTAGAAATACGAATGGAAATAGCACTGAGATTCCATCTCACTCCAGAGAGAACGGCTGTCATCAAGACATCAAGGAACAACAACACACTGGTGGGGCAGAGGGGAAAAGGAACACTTCTCCGCCCTTGGTGGGAGTACAAACTAGTAAAACCAGTATGTAGATCCGTGTGGAGATTTCTCAAAAAACTACAACTAGAAGTTCCATCTGCCTGGCCAGTCCCCTTCCAGGTGTCTTCCTGAGTTGCTCCTCCAGCTCCTGGCTCACAGAAGAGAGTCGTGAGCCACCCATGCTGACTGTGTCCCCTCAGGGCCTTGAGCTGCTTTTTTCCCTTCCCTCATCTCAGTTTGACCGAGCAGCCCATGCCAGCCACTCTACCATCTTCTCCTGTCTGAGCCCCTTGACTCCAACATGACTTCCCGCCAAGATATTTGACTTAATCTTAAATCATTAAAAACTTAATTATCT
This sequence comes from Fukomys damarensis, assembly GCF_012274545.1. NCBI lineage: Eukaryota > Metazoa > Chordata > Mammalia > Rodentia > Bathyergidae > Fukomys > Fukomys damarensis. The sequence continues at coordinate 53,094,823 of NW_022900930.1, read as the reverse complement.
TGTAGAAAATTATAACCCACTGCAGAGACTTAACTTGCCTAGGTTAACTTTAGTCACAGCTCTAAGAGCTCATGTTTGGATTTCTTATAGTTCTGCACTAGACTTTTTAAATTCATTTTTTCTGAGAATTCACATGAAACTGAATAAGCAAGTGCAATGCTTTTTTACTCACAACATTTTCACAAAGAAAAGTCAAATTGATTGGGTTGGTGGATATTATCCCTTTCAGACTTTGTTTTAAGCCTCTTATTTATTTGACTCCTGTTCCTTTGAAAAAGCTTATAGTAGAGTTAATTTTCAATTAATGTGTTGAAAATTAGCCTTTTAGAAATACGTACAATATATTTTTATACTTGTTAATATCAAATTAAAATTATTTTAGGATCATTTAATCTGAAGAAAAACATTTTCCTTCTTTTTTCTCTTTGAGGTTTCTGGAACTATTTTACTTTGGAGCAATGACAGAAGACACATTTATAATGAGGAAGTAAATGACATTGTCATCCTGCATCACTGTTTATCTGTGTGGAACAACTGAAGAACACAACAGATGCTAGTTTTGATATCATAATTTCACAAACATCATAACATGTAATTTGAAGTTATTTTTAAGCAGCTCCATTTCCTCCAAAATTGACACTATAATTCATGATGTTTTAGGTTAAACTAAAATAAAATTATCTCAATGAAACAATAAAGTAATTTTACCCAGTTGTTAAAGGACTAAGTGTTTTGGGGAGACCCACCCCCTGCACTGTCTGCCCTCACCCCAACCAACCCCAAGCACATAATCAATGTGTGCTTCTTTGTGAGGTACTGGCCATCAAACCCTGCACTCGTGCAGGCAGGCAGGTTCCTTCACTGCCTCTGCCAGCCCCTGGTCTTTGTCACTGTCCTCTGAGGTTCTCGGCACCTCAGGACCCAGCTCCTGTGTCCTGGGGAGCAGCCAGGCCTTAAGGATCCAAGGGCCTCACTGGTCTCCTCTCGCCTCACCTGGACAGCACAAGGACTGCCTCCCAATCACCACAGAACCCCACGTACCCCAATTCATATAGACTCATCACGGCCAGCACCCCGTCCTTCCAGATACCTGCATGTCACGGGCGCCTTCATTTCTGGGCTCCTTCATGTGTACATGTGAGTGCCCTGGCATGGGTGTCCTCACGTCTCATGTGTGAAAATGTCAACTAACCCACATCACAGTCACACACTTGCGCTTCATGGCAGTGTCTCCAGACGCTGATTTATTCCTTATTTTATTTCAGGCACCATAACAAGGACTGGGTCCTTGGGGTCTGTCACGGTGCTGTCATTAATTCATCCTGTGATTCCAGTGAAATTGTTTCACAGAACCTGCTTCCTCAGGTGGGAAAGAGGAGCCTTGAGTTGAGCTGTGTCTGCAGGGTCTTCAGGTCAGAAGTGCACCCCTCCTGGTGGACTTTGAGGCTGCTGCTGGCTCCTCCCAGGTGGCATCCGTGTTGAACTGAAACCAGCAGCATTCACAGTGATGACCTCAGGTACCCTGTGGAGTGGACCCAAGGAGGGCAGCGGCAAGCAACAGTGTCTGCACTGAGTCCACCCACAGACAGCCTGGTCTCCTGTACACTCGTGGGACCCACGCCACTCACTGGCTCCGGTGTCTGGCTCTGCTTTGCTGGCAGCAGGCGCCAGCAGGCCTCACCTCTGGACACAACTCCCACTGGTCCTTGCTGAAAGGTCCAAACCCCTTCTTTCCTCACCTGCTTAGTTGGGGGGGATTGAACCCCAACTTCCTTCTCGAAGCATGAACCCCCTGTTGCCGGGTATTGAGCATCCCCGGGTGACACCAAGCAGAATCCCTTTGTACCAGTGTCATGGCTAAGTCCTTTTCACCGCTGCAGGATTTTTGCCTCGCTGCTGGGCTTTGCGGATTATGAACTGGACCCTGGGCTTCTCTACAGCAGATGCCTGGCAGAGAGCTCGCTGAGCCCGGGAAGGCCACAGGCCCTCGTGGCTCGCTCCCCGATGGCTGCATCGCTTTCCATCCCACGGAAGTGCTGTCTCCGTCTACATGTGGTCTGGTCTCTGTGCGGCCATGAGAAACACGGAGCTGTGCCCGAGCACAGATCAGAAGTGTGGGGTCCGGGTGGAGCCTGCGGCTGCAGAGGGAGAGGAGCCGCTGCGTCCTGAACTGGGCATCGATTGCACAGCCCCACACAGCAGTGTTTAGTCCACACCAAGGCCCCACTGCCCCGCTGCCCCGTGTTGTGATTTGAAAATGCTCAAAGCTGGAAGAAACCCAATCTAAGCGTGTCCTAAAAGGGCCAAACATGAAATCTACGTAGACAATGCCGGAGCTCACCACGCCTGCCTCCTGGCAGGTCCTGAAAGAGCACAGTGAGCTGGCTGTGAGCACTTACTGTAAAAATGAGAAAGGCAGGGCTTCCAGTACACAAGCCGGCCCCACCCCATGCTCCATGCACTCGCCGTTCCTCTTGTGCACAGCCCACGGCTCCTTCTGGGGGCCGGGCATTCACAGTGAGGGACCTGCAGCTGTGTTGGCTGCTGTCCTCCGTGGGTGCTACAGTGTGGGCCAGAGAAAAACAGTAAGTGGATGCAGGCTGATCTGCTCAGTACCCAGGCAACTACCCCTGCAGGGCAGACTGAGTGCCTGCAGCACAGGGACACCCTCCCAAATGTTCCAGGAGGCACACAGAGCTGCCAGAGCCCTGGCAGAGTCAGGTAGTTGATCAACGCAGCTAGGAGAAGGATTCCACACACTGGCCTTCCTCCCGGGGCCCCGGGGGCACCTCTAGGTCTTGTCCATCTTCACAGATGATTCTTCGGCCACGTGAGCAGCAGGGGAGCAGGGGAGGTCAGTGAAAGGCTCCTTGTCCTCTGGCAGTTGGGCCACTTACTGGCAGGGACATTTATGGGACAGGCAGCACTGCACACAGCCGGGCAGTGAACAGGGCTCTGGGTCAGAAGCTACGCTGAGTCAGAACTAAGCAGGCACATCTGCAAGAATAATCACCTTCTCACGTGCAAGGCTAAAATTCAGGGTAACTTCTACATGGGCTAAAGTGGTGACACCATCCCATCGGCATAGGGTCCTGGGGTACAGCCGGGTCTCATTCCTCAGTCCCGGGTGCCCACTCCATCTGTGTGGCCCTGACTTCTGGCCTGGCTCCATCGTGCCAGGCAGTGAGGGGAGGGCACACACTGCATCAGCCCTGACGATCGCCTCTTAAATTCATGAGTCAGCAGGAGAATGCCAAGGTTTCCCATGTGGAGCTGTGCAAAATTGAACCCAAACCTCTGGATTTCACAGATCACAAAGGAAAAGCTCAACAGAGGCCCATGGTGAAGGTGCAGGTGTTTTATAGGTTGCTTCTACTGGATGGCCCAGGCCTTTTCAAAGCATGTAGATTCCCAGTCCTGTGGCCATGAAGACCCTTTCTCTCATTCTCCTCTCCGAGCACAGTGGGAATCCTGGGAATTTTAGAGAAGACCAGGAAACACCGCAGACAAAGGGCAGGAAGAACCAAGCAGGGCTAGTTCCCCGACCAAGGAAACAGTGTGGTATGGGGTGCCTTGTGGACTCCCCAAATAGAAGGCTACCCATGCCAGGTGTTTCCATCCCTGCCAGGTAACAGAAGACTCCAGGTAGACTCATTTCTCCCCTTAGTGCACATGGTGCCTCCTGACCACCAGCAGGCTGGGTTGTGGAGCACAGACAACAAAAGGCACTCGGTGGAAACACCGGATCCTTTTCCACAAAAGGCACTGGACTGGGGGGACCAGCAGGAAAGAGGCAGTTAGTGCGTCTGCTGTCATGGCTGAGATGTCCTCTTCACCCAGAGCCACAAGCAAAGCAGAAGGGCCAAGGGTGGGGTGCTGGGGTGAGATCTCACCACAGCTTGCTCCAGGCACCCCAGCTGTGTCCCGCTGGGTGGGTCCCTCTGTCCTCCTCCAGGCCTGCAGGGGCAGTGGGAGAGCTGTGCACCAGGTCCACCAAGCAGATGCCAACCATCAGCGCTGATGGCCCAGGCTTGGCCAAAGAAGGAGCTTCTCTGCTGAGGTGAAGGAAGCCAATGGCACCTGACATAGCCTAGCACAGCGGGAGCAAGGAAAGGGCATCCATGGCAGGAATGGAAGGGATCAGGAGGTCGGAATTACCAGACGAGGGTTTGAGTGCAGTCATCTTTTAACCACAGAACAATCATTATTTACAAATTCTCTGCAAACAAATGTAAAAGAAAAAAAAGAAAGGTCTCCAAACACATAGGAGTTATTTTCATAGGAAGCGAAGTAAACTGGGAAGTCAAAATCTAAAATATAGATATTAAAATAAAAGTTTCTGGATTTGCTTCATTTATGGAGAGGACAACGATAAACTCAGTGGAAATGAGAACAAATCAGTGGTATTCACTTGCACTTAACAACAGGGAGAAAAAGTTTAAAGAAAAGAGGACAGAGCTGAAAAAAGCCTGGGGAGCCTGTGGGACTCAAGGCCAGGTCCAGGCTTTGTGGCGTCACAGCCCCGCAGGAGGGGAGAGAGGGGCTGGAAGATGTGAAGAAATAAGAGGCAGGACTCCCTCGAAGTAGGTAAAACAAATATGTCAACTTGTAGACCCAAGAAGCTAAATGAGCACTCTCAAAACCCAAAACCCAACAAACCCATCCCCCAATGAGTCCAGTTTAAGTTTTGAAAACTAAAGAGAAGGAAAACAAGCTTGAGGCAACCAGAGCAAACCTGGCGCTGCCCCATGGGACAATGCACTTTCTGAGCAAGAACTGCTGACCACAGTGACCGTTCCTCAGACCTGCCCCTTATCAATCAAGGGAAGCATGTGTAAAAGTTTTCAGGCAGGAGTTTGCTGCTACAAATGAAGTGTAGTTTGGAGATCTATGTTTAGTGTTCGGTTCAAGGACATTCTTCACAAAAAAGAAATGGTGGCATGAAACAGCTTGGGGAGCAGGTGGAGAAGAAGCTCGGGACACAGCAGGGATGTCACGTGTGACACAGACCACTGCTCTCACCATGCGTTCCAGAATTTGCATTGATGATTGAAACAAAAGTCAACAGCATCTGATACTTGACAGTGTGACTTACAAAGCTGGGGCAGTAGAGAGCCCTGCATGCAGCGGCATCTGCATGCTTCACTCTGAGTGATCAAAGCTGAGTGATCAATGCCGGTGCCAACTGCAGCAGGCAATGGATAATGCACATCGGCTCCCTGACCCTGGCACCTCCAGTGCTACCTCGTGCATGAAGGAGTATGCAGTGAAGGGATTAGGGCTCAAACTCAGTGCGCTTCTTACTGGGGGGCATTCAGGAGGACCTCAGACACCATCTCAGGGCGAGCAGAGGGATCTCCAATGCAAGCAGCAGCCCAGACAACCGCAGAGGCAGCAGTGGGATGAAGAGTCCAGAACTGGCCCTGGCCACCACAGCTGGAAGATGGAACAGGTTCTGCCCTGAGAGTGGAGGCTGATGTCCCTGCTGACACCTTGATGTTGGCCCTGTGAACCTGATTTCCATCAATTTCCGTTTTCTAAAGTCACCAAGTTTGCAGAAATTTGCGACAGCAACAAGGGAATATTTCAGGGACTGCTGGAGCTCATGCAGGTTTGACACCCACAGCAACCACTCTGAAGACTATCAAGAAACAGATTTAAAGACACCATCAATACACCAAGGTAGAATTTAAAATAAAATCAAAAACTCAGAAATGTAAGTAAAAAGAGGAATGAAAATCACAGAAGTGATATAGTAAATAATAGCAAGGTATGCAAAGCATTTATATGTCAATCATTTTCATAGATACAAATGGCCAGGATATGCTAATCAAGAGACATATTGGCAGAATGTGTAAAAAAAGTGTGAGTAACACATTCTGCTTAAAAGAAACCAACCTCTGAGTCAATGACATTGGTGGCCTAAGGGTTAAAAATGAAATGAGGTAGAACATGCAGATGTTAATAACAGAAAATGCAAAAGTGGCTCTATTAATCTCTGATGAAATGGGCATGAGAGCAAAAGATTGAAGACAAGAAGGGGCATCCCATAAAGATCAAGGGGTGACCCCCAAGGAGAGGTCACCACCCAGACGGTGGTCACTACCCAAACATCAGAGCCGAAAATGTGAAGCAAAAATCAGTGGAGCAGAGAGAAGGACACAAATCAAGTCTGTCTTTGAGGTCCTCAGCCCTGCTCTTTAGTATTCAAATTAAATATCAGAAAGGACACTCAGCCCTCAGGACCGCAAGAGTCACAAAACCATGCACTCAGTGCAGAGCACAGCCAAGACCCACAAAGAGAGCTCCCCATGGGTGAAGGACTCTCTCCCTGTAAAGGACCCAAACTAGAATCCAGTCACAAAAGGCACCAAGAAATCTCTAAGTGGTGGAAATGACACAGCACATTTTAAAATTCCACATGATTCCAAGTGAAAGCTTCAAGTGAGGTAGTAAGAAATATATAGAATAAATGAAAATAAAAACACAATATATAAAATTATGTGGGATGCAGCTGAAACAATGCCAAGAGAACAGTGAAAACATGAAACAATGACATCAGAATCAAGGAAGACTGAAAAAATGTTCTTGATGTAGCTACCTCAAGAAACTAGGAAAAGTAGAGCAACGGAATCCCAAAGCAAGTTGGAGGAGGGAGGGTATGACAAAAATCAGAAGTCAGAGACAGAAACGGGGGGGCAAAGGAGAGAGGGACAGAGAGAGAGAGAGAGAGAGAGAGAGAGAGAAGAGGGGGGGGGGGGGAGAGGGAAAGGAAGAGGAGAGATTATCTGGAATAACACGGTGGATATTATTAGAGAGTCAACAATCATTAAAAAGATAATAAACAAATATTATGAACAAATTCAGAGTCAAATTCCATAGATTATTAAAATGGGCGGATTCCTCAAAAATTACGAAGTGCAAACTCAACCACGGAGAAACAATCTCAACAGCTTTGTAGCCGTTATAGCAAAAGAGGAGAGATTATCTGGAATAACACGGTGGATATTATTAGAGAGTCAACAATCATTAAAAAGATAATAAACAAATATTATGAACAAATTCAGTCTCAAATTCCATAGATTATTAAAATGGGCGGATTCCTCAAAAATTACGAAGTGCAAACTCAACCACGGAGAAACAATCTCAACAGCTTTGTAGCCGTTATAGCAATTAATATTGTAACTAAACACTTCTCCAACATAAAATGTACAGGCGACCTTGTAGGGAAGAATTAACACCAAATTTTCACAAACTGTTCTAGAAAATATAAAAGGAAATACTACATGACTCATTAAATAAATGTTAACCTGATACTGGACTCTGACAAAACCGGGAGAGAGGGAGGGAGGGGGGAGAGGGAGAGGGGAGAGGGAGAGGGAGGGGGGAGGGAGAGACTAAAATATTTTTCATGCATTCAGATGCAAACATAGTCAATAAAATTCTAGAAATCCAAATAGAACTATTTAGAAAAAGAATTGCACTGTACTGAAGAAGGAAACGGATTATTTATATGTTTGATTCTGTATTAAAAATCACCAGTGCATTCCCACCATTAGAACAAGATAGAAGGAAGGGAGACGTGCCACGGAACACGTTCCACTTGGAAACACCGCTCAGCAGTGGACTTCAAGTTGCAGGGAATGCAGTTTCTGCTGTAATTCCAGCAAGGTGCTTACATGCACGTGAGGCTATTCCCAAACTCACCCAGGATGGCACCAGTCATCGAAGGGCTGAAATATCCTTGACAAAGCAGAGTAAACTGAGAACCCTCTCTCAGAGTCCACTCCCCACGTCCTCCCTGTGAAGTGGCCAGTGGGCTCAGTGTACTGGGGGAGAACAGATCCAGAACAAAGGCTCGAAATGCAGAACCCAGAAAAGACCCACAGGAATTTACTCAGCTGATGTTTGACAATGGTGTTAGAGCACAGTGCTTTCAGGGAGAGCAGCATGGACAGTCACACAGGGGCAGAGCTGGATACGAACCCAGACTGTGTCGTGAACTCACCCGGAGCAGCTGGAAATGGATGACAGCCCCAAAGTCAAGGAAACACTATACAACTGTTAGAAACAGAGGGGATCTCCAACCCTAAAGCGAGGCAGCATCCTTCAGTTGCACCCCAAAGCCCAGGATGGAGATTCGCCCACCGGAGCCACCAGCCAAAGTCATTTCTCTATGGACACTGGCTTGGGGAGGAAGAAAGCCAAATCCAGGTTGAGGGAAAGCATTGGCAAACCTCAGCTTGAATGTGCAGAGCTCTCAGTGGAAACGCGTAACAACTGCCAGGGAGGCGACACCACTGACACTGCCAGACAGGAGGCAGAGCGGCAGAGCGCACAAGGTGAGGTCCTGTAGGCTGCAGGCCGAGGCCCCGCCCAGAGTCCTCCTTCTCATGCCCCGGGGGAAGTGACCACTTTCTGAGGGGCTGCTCCACACCTGCCCAGGGTCCGGTGTGTAAGGTTTCACACGTGGTGGTTTCTACATACACCGTGGAGGCAAATTTTCAATGAAGTAAAGGAAAATAAGGCTTTTGCCAGCGGGACGGGGAGGAAGAGTTGAAGGGAGCAGGGAGGGAGAAGAGGCGAGGGGACGAAAGAGAAGAAAGAATGTGTCCAGGGCCACGTGCCGGGTCCCAGGATGGAAGCAGTCACCGCACTGCAAGGGATTAAAACAGGGGGAGGGGGCCCTGGTGTGGAGAGCGCTGCGGCCCTCCTGGACGGGCTTCGGCAGCTCCCAAATGTCCCTAAGTATTAAAACGGCCTCACTGTAGATTCAGTGACCTCTGTGCAGTTATGCACTTCCCTAACCCACTGTTCAATCTTGACTTACTCTTACTAATAGTTCAGGTTTTATTAAAAATCACACATTTTGATATTAACTTTTATTTTAACACTTGCTTCTATCCTATTGGGATATATATTTATGAATACATTACTTTGTAGACACAGAAGAATTAAAAAATTCCACAAATACAGCCAAAACACGCTTAGAAGAGGTGACTTTTTTCCTAAAACCAAACCAAATAAATGTTTAGAAGCTTGTAAGATTCTTGAGACATTTTACATTGAAGACTAAAATCAATAAAAACAAGAGTGTAATATGTCTGCACACTATAAGATACAACACAAAAGGGAAAGATGTGTTGCTATTATTACTACTAATAATTTATACTTTTCATGCTATTTATATAAAATCTATGTCAGTAATCTACTCACTCCTCAAGGCAAAGGCCACCATTTATTCTTTCTTTTCCCCCTCTGAGCTCTACCATAATATTTGGTATTCAATAAAACTTCTCGGAAGAATCAAGCAAAGATGGTTTCAGGCAAAAAGCAGGGAAAGGAAAACTAGAAGGACAACGCCCGAGCCCAGAGCAGTGCAGTCTCCCTGGATGGGTCCCGCCCTGTCCCTGGGATCCAGGATTGAGTCTGAGGAGAACGACAAAGGAAAGAGGTGGTTCGGCTCACTGGATCCGCAGTTCTAAGGCTCTGAGCTCTACTCACAGCTTCTCATAGGAAGCGAAGAAGCTTTACCTAGAGAGCTGGGATGCAGCTGTCTCCCCGTCTTGCTACCTAACTTTAAGGGCTCCAAAGCACTGGCTTCAGTGCTGGGCTCTTGGGGCGACAGCAGAGAAATACAGACAGAGCAGGGCTTCCCTCCAGGAATCTTCTAATTAAAGACAATCGTGCCTTATGGCCTTGGACCAGAATCAAACAACGGTGACCCCCATTGTCCAGGGTGGGGCAGGAGAACTGGGGTTCCCACAGGTGGCCCCACAGCCACAGGAGGAAGAAGGTCCTACTCTGCTCCCCACCATGGGCAGAGGCGCCCTAAGCAGGCCTGCCTGTGGTAACATCCTCTATGGAGCTTCCCTGTGGGACTGTCCCCGCGCAGTGCTGGGCACAGCAGCCTGTCCCCCATGCCACCCTAGGACTTCCTGGATGCATGCACCCTCCCATCCCGCCAGCCAGCAACTGCCAAGGCCAGGTGGCCCAAGGTAGAGCCTAACTGCAGGTTAGTTCCAGGAAACTGGCAGGGTATATTCTTGGAAAGCACACAATAGAGATTTTTTAACTATGCTCTTTAATCTTCCTGAGTCTGTACAAATAACATCAACCTTCTCTTGGGAGGAGCGGGACCCTGAAGGAACCCCTGCATGTTTACACATTATGTGTGTGTGTGTGTGTGTGTGTGTGTGTGCAACAAAAGTTGAGAAAGGTAAAAGCCATTAACAGAAATTTTAAAAACCACACAAAACAAAAATTGTAGATTTTAGGATGAACTACCGCATTTTTACTCTATCTCCCTTTGCAAATGTCTTTTAAATAAACCAAGATCAGACAGAATCCCACAGGACCCTGTGCAGGGAGTGGACACACTGTGGGTGAGAGGCAGTGCACAGTGAAGATGTTTCCTGCGCATTTGAAATGTGCCAGGTGGTCCGGACTGTGCCGCCTGCCGTCCACCTCTGACGGTGCGTGTGGTGCCTGGTTAGGTTAGAAGCTCCGTGCTGGGAATAACAAAGACCCTCAGTTGCCCGTGGGTTGTCTGAACTGGAGCCTCTGCTGCTCTTCCTCCTCTAATCTGGGAGTGACACAGGATGGAAGAAAGCAGCCTTCGGTCTGATTCCGCGGCCATTAGCTTTTCCTTTATAGATGGCAGCTACAGAGAGGAGCTCATAACATTCGTGTTGCTGTAGTGACAGCTGGCCATTGCCGCCCCAACCACGCAGCATTAGGAATGAGCGCAACGAGAAGCCCTTAATAGCACCTGAAGGGAGTTAAGGGCGTCACCTCGCTGCGTTTATGTTTTAAATTTTGCATTTATTTTAAAATTTCTCTCATTAGTTTTCACTGCATCCTTTTTTAAATTAGATGTTATGGTCATAATAATGTCTGCGAACATACCAGTTACCTTTATTAGCTCTCCAGGGACTTTGCACTCATTATTTCATTTTTCTCCTTAATGTGGGCAGGAAATGTCTGTTATAAGTATTTTATAGCCCTGGAAACAGGGATGGAGAGGTAAAATGACTTCCCTCAGGGTCGCAGGGACAATAAACAGCAGAGCTGCTGCCAGCAACTCTGGCCCTGAGCACGACCCTTTCTATCACTGCTCCTGGACAGTGGATTCTGCCCTGACCAAGGATGGCAGTGTGTGTGGCAGCCCGGGGAAGCTGGCCAACAGCGCTGCCTCCCCACCTAGGACTCTGCACCTTTAAAGCTAAAGAGATGCAAGTTTCATTTAGTAATTTGGCAAAATACGAACAATGAATGCTATCGTCATAATTAGGCGGGCACTGGGGGAAACAGGGACCTTGCACGGCGCAGTGTTGGAAGAGTACAATTTATGCAACACTTTAGGTATACACAGACAAAACCATGCCTCTGAGGACACCTCTTCCCCACCTTGGCTGGAAACTTTCTTGAAGGGAAATGAATTAAACCACAGCAAAGTGTGCATGCAAAATCCTGCACTGCATAGCTGGTTATGAAACCAGACAGGAGTGTGGGTCAGGGTGCAAAGCCATGAGCCCCTGAGACTCAGTCAAGTACGTGACCCAGGTAAGGATACCAAGGGCAGTGACCTGGGGTGGACACCTCTCCAGAATGCAACTGGCTGAGACTGCAGAGCACCCTATAACCTAGCCAGGCTGAGCACGTCCTGCAGGGATGAGGGTGTTGCTAATCAGTGAAGCACAGGGCAACCATGAGCACCAGGGAAGGCGGTATGGGGGGACTTCAAAGCCAGGGTGGCAGTAACTCAGCTGTGACATTACCAGCACGGTGAGTGGAACTATTACAAGCCAAAGCCAGTAACATGATTTTAATCACTGCAGTTCATCACAATGCCCTGGACAGAGGAGATAGAAACTGACACTTTGGTGTAAAGATGCTCCAAGTACAGTGAGTGGAAGATGGATGTCCAGGCATGGCCTAGTGCAGTCCTCTCACTTCTAAAAGCACAGACAGCCTCACCAACCACAATGCCTCTTCAGAGTGCGAGTGGTCTTGTAAGCAATCCATAAATAAAGGGGCTGTGTGAGCACAATGGGGCTTTCTCTAGCACAGTACATTAATGTTCTCAAGGGCAAACTTTCCATAGCTAAAGAGACATATTCAGCAACATATAAGAGGAATAAGAAAGGAAATCCTGCAGAATGTTTGCTGTGGATGAGCTCAGATTCTGGCATCCTCCCTGTCTCAAGAGCTACTGCACGATGCCCTCTGGTGAAGAAGACACGGGACAGCTTCCTCTTTGATATAAAACATTGGTTGATGAGGACCCTCAAGTTTTATTCCAGTTTTGCTAAAACTGGTCTGATAAAAACAGACCAAGCTCTCCACAAGTTTCCATGCCAAGCAGCAGTGGGCATGAAGCCAGGGGTCAGAGCAGGTGCATCTGCAGGTGTGAGGGGTTATACCCTGGTGATGGCTTGGGCTGGGCTTCCAGGCCCCGGGCTCGGGAGATGCACTGTGAGTTTCCAGCACCACCTCCCACGGTCTCTGCTCTTTCACCATCCAGCTTTACAGAGCGGTGTTTCTGGAAAACACCCTACTTCCCACAGCACAGGATGGGATGAAACTGGAGGAAAGTGGAATGAGGCAGGAGCTGAGCCGAGAATTGGCCATTTCTACTGTTTATCTTCTGTGAGTTCTATTTATTAAAATTTGGGCTGTAAACAAATTTTTAATGTTTTGAGAAAACAACTGATGCTGATAAAACCCAATCTTAAATAGGTTCTCATTGCACAGATTGGAAGCCACTAGGGTAGCCGGCCACAGCATTTGTTTAGCATCTGGGGCAGGACCTCGTGGTGACTGAGAACAAGAACAGCAAACTTACACATACAGGACGGATCTGGTGTCCCCCACTTTCCCAGCGTCCCCCACGGTGAGCGTGTCGTATCCTCTTTCCAACTCGAACTCTTCAAACGCGAGCTTGATGACCTGAACGGAAAGCACAGCAGTCACCAGTAGCCCAGGAGCTCCCGTGATGGTTAGTGTGCAAACACCCACAGTGGTGAACCTTCCATCCTGATCCCAGTGGAGTCCAGGGCCGGGAAGCTTCGTTAACTGACCACACAGACAGGCACACGCACGTTAGAGGATTTACTTAATAGGACTCTGAGGGCTTCAGAGTTTGTATTCTTTTAAATTATTTTGTTGTCCCATCTAAAATGAAATACTCTGGTACAAAAAAATGAAATTAAACTGCCTATACTTTAAGTTAAATAGCTATCAATTTTATTTACAATAAATTGTTAGGATTAACTAAAAATGTAACCTAATAAAAGCAAATGAAGGGGTAATTATTGTTAAGCAGTTATAATTTGAGATATCCCAGATCACCCCATAATAAATACTTTTAAAATTCTATGTGCAGATGTCATGTAATTATCCTGATTAATACACAAAAAGACTTTCTGAGGGTGTAAAGTTGTTCCTACGCTTAGTTTTACAAAGCCTTAAACTAGCTTACTTACATTCCATTCTTCTCTTCTCTTTCTCTGTCTCTGTCTCTGTCTCTGTCTCTGTCTGTCTCTGTCTGTCTCTCTCTCTCTCTCTCTCTCTCTCTCTCTCTCTCTCT
>NW_022900930.1:53053151-53081126 GCF_012274545.1 Fukomys damarensis | reverse complement strand
CTCTTTCTCTGTCTCTCTCTGTCTCTGTCTGTCTCTGTCTCTCTCTCTCTCTCTCTCTCTCTCTCTCTCTCTCTCTCTCTGCTGTGCAGATAACTAACTCTGGGTCTTGGGCTTGCTGGGCAATTACTCTTCCATTAAGTTATACCCTCGACCTCACAATAGGTACAATACTTTGTCACGATGATCAACACTGAGACAACTACACAAGATTAGTTCACATTTGACACATCAATGCATTACGAATCTGAGAATTTATTTTTGTAGAGAATAAAATACTTTCTCCCCAACAAACTACTTTCTCTGTTGACAAATTCTGTCATCTATGGGTTAAGAGAGACAAAGCTCTCTTGAAGTTAGGCAAGAACCCCTGGGAAACAAGGTGTAGAAGGCAAGGAGACAGAGAGGTCCCTAAAGACAGACAGACAGACAGAAGACTGACAGCTGGGTAGATGGAGCGGGGCGGTTAAGTGATAGATTGACAGACAGACAGGCGACAGTAGATGCTAGAGGGTAACAGTAGGTAACAAGCTAGACTGACCATATGCAGGTGCTAGGGAAGTGGATGTCCGGATGGAGGTGTGGCCAACAGGAGTCAGACTGTGGGAGGCTGGAGGGGCGGATGAGAGAGTTTGAAACACACACAGAGGGAGGAGAAAGGACAAAACCAAGAGAAGATCAGGAGCCACCATGCTGGAAAAACACCTCATAGGAGCTGTCTCTGAGCAAGGCCTTGCTCTGTGACCTTGTAGAAGTTATCAGAACACTGTTCATCCACTTGAAAGCAGAGAGTCCATGGTGCTGGGGAGGATGGGTTTCCCACAGACACATGGCTTATTGTGCTCAGTTGTTCAGTCTTGGAACAGGTTCCTCCCCAAGCAATGTTAATAAGGAACACATTATCCTTGCTATTTGAAATTCTTACTGAATTAGTAATATGATCATAATCTATCACAAGAACAGACTTTCCAATTGCAGTGTTTGTATCCATACATTTTCCTGGCGACCCAACTAGAGACACTTGACCCCTGCTGAAAGCAGCATTAATATTGCACATCAACCTCGCACCTGACAGTGGTCTGTTTTCCTCTTTCCGCTGCCATGGTCATATTTATAGGTGACCGTGGTCACTTGTGAATTAGAAAATGAAAGAGCAGAGAACCCCGAGGCACGGTGGTTTCCCAACATGGTAACTGGTCTGGATGTGTTCAGGGCCCTGCTGCGAGCCTTGACCACCCCTCAGTGCTTGGGGTGGCGACGCGGATCCGTGATGGTCACCGGGGGCGCAGAGCTGCCGTGAGCACGTGGCTACTCCACAGATCTCTGAGAGGCCAAGGTGTCAGCGTCCTGCGGGGCTCAGGCTCCATTGTGGGCAGGCCAGCACCTACACCGTGCTATGGATGCCGGACACCGAGGACACAGGGGAGGCTCGGTCCTGAGCAAAGCTCCTCCCATTTGCCAGAAAAACGCCTTTCTATAAATACATAGAATATTATCATTTAACAAAGTTGCAGTCCTATCTCAGGGACCACAGGGCAGGCCACAAGAAGAGTCTGACAGATGTGTGCCCCACATGAAGGCCATGGTGACATTTAGCCCCCAGGGTCCCTCTGCCTGGGCCTATCCTTGCCACCTGTACCCCAGCTCTCTGTGCAGTGTCCCCAGTGGATTGCGAGAACAGGGTCGCCTCCTTTTCAGCTCTGGCCTGGGACACTCAGGACAGGCCACTATGCCACTGGGCACCTCAGGGTTTGAGCCCTGCTTTCTTCAGTGGCACTGAAGGAGCCCTGTCCTGGGACCTCTGCACATCTGCTCTTCCGGGCCACCCTGAGAGGCAGGGGCAATGCTAGACTCCATGTCTTCGAACTCAGGTGAGCATCTGGACTGATTCAAAACAGTCATAGAACTTAGCATGCCACGTAAAGATTTGTTAATGAAGATGTATGAATGTGTTCACTTTTTGTACCTCAAACCAGAATCACAGAGCTCTGAGGAAGAGGATGCTTGGTGTAGACTTTGCGGCTATTTAAACGGGACCTGAATTTGTTACACTTTGTGTTTCTTTGTCCATTCTCTGGACTTGGTGTTGCAAAGTTGGTCTGAGAAAACGACACTTATCTACTTATCAGCTTCCTATTAGATTATCCATCACGCCAAAACTTTTGCATACCTATGAGCAAGACTTTGTGAGCCTTGAGGCGTTTTAAAGTAAAATACTTCTAAAACTATGTAGGAGACATACCCCAGTCTTTCGGAGACCTGTCAGTGGCTCCTCATGTAACACTGTTCTGACTTTGTGCCCATTCTGACACTTTAGCTTCTGAGAATATTAAAACTTCTGAGTGTTAATATCCTGCATGATTTGCCTGTATATTTCTCTGTCACAGCTTCTGTCCCTTCATTCCTCATTCATTCAAGTTTGCAAGCCAAGTGAATGTTATCAGATGTCCTCGAAGGCAGACAGGACTTTGCACAAACTGTCAGTTCCTAAAGCATATTTTCAGTTCCCTGCTACCAACATCCAGACTCCAGGCTGCATATCAATGGGGCATCACACTGACAGGGCCAGGCACTGACCAACTGTCCCTCTACACTGACTTTCCTTAGGGCAGAACCTGGTGCGGGGCTAAGTTCAGCCCCTTACACTCAGTGCGTGTGGCTATAATTACAGAAGTGTGCAAATAAAGGTGGGTGGGCTTGGAAGATGAACAGTGCCACTCTTGCCGGCCCACACTGGAAGTGGATGCCAGTGTCCGAGACAGCTGCTGTTTCTATTCCGTTGTCCATGCCATAATTCCCACGTCATAAGTCCCTCGGCTGCAGGGACACAGACTGACCAGACCTTGCAGCAAGACAGTATGCGGTAGAGTCAAGAGTAAAGAGGAAATGGTGACTATGGTGAATTTAAATACATTCGTATTATCTCTGCTTTTTGTCATTTTGCTAACAGGACTTGGAAGGAAAGATTTGAGAGAACCTTATACACCAAGGATAACGTGTATGTGCTGTTTTATACAAACATAGCATTTTGATGCAGTATTTTTCACAAATTTGATGTAGCATTTGATGCAGTATTTCCACTAATTCAGTGTAGTATTTTCACTAATTATTCATTATCATTTTTACCATATTATTTTCTGATATTTGAGAGGTCGTGGTAAAATATTCCTTTGCAATATATAATAAACATTAATTAACTGCATATGCCAAATACAGGTTATTTTTGAGAATAGTCATTGGTGACTAGAAAAATAAGCCATATAATTTATTTATTCAGTGCTGTCTTGCTATGAGAACCAGTGTTTGGACACTAGTGCAAAAGTCAGAATTTATAAGCCAGCGCACTAACCTTATGTTCTTGCAGTGTCTTTCCCACATACTTAAACTTTTAAACCACACTGACTCCTTCTAATGCCCAGGTTAAGTCTCATAAAGAGTTTTAGAAAACACAACTCACATATTATTCATAGTTTGGGTGAGAGTCTTATAGAAAGAGAGCCCCAAAGCAGAAACACATATGACACAGTTCTCCAAAGAAAGTCTGACCAAAAGATGTCAAGGCAGGATAAATCGTGAATCAGAAAGTCTTGTTTTTCTCTTGTTGTTTACTAAGACACCAGAGTGGGAGGCTGTCTATACTGAGTCCAGCCACACTGGAAGCAGCCCGGGTCATCAGAGCAGTGGTCACAGGAGGCGGAGCTGTGGCAGGGCACATATGGAAGGCCAGGCATGTCCCACGGAGTGGCTGAGTCCCCAGATGGAGAAATCAGCATTGTCTAATGGCTCCTGCTGGTGCAGCCGAGGGCACAGTGACACACAGGGAGGACGGAGTAGGGGCTCAAAGTCATGAGGCTTCTCCCACTCCAAACCAACAGATGAAATTCCATCTGCCTGTGTGGGCCGCCAGATGGCCTGGAGATACCACACAGTGGACTGGCTGACATCAGCTCTACAGATTACTTGCGTTGTAGCCACTAGTGTTATGAGAATGCCTCATCTCCACTTTCAGGCCATTTGCTAGGAACGCAGTGTATTTTTAATCAGTCATAATGTACTGCCCATCACTGATCATCAGGGAAAGTCAAATTAAGCCCCGATGAGAGAGCATCTCATATCTGTTAGGATGATTATTATCAAAAGAAAACAATGCCCTGTGTCATTGGGATTTTGTTCACGAAGTCTTTGCCTACACTTTGTCTTCTAGAATTTTCCTTATTTTATATTCTAGCAGATTAAGTGTTTCTGTTTTCATACTTAGAACTTTGATCCATTTTGATTTTAATTTAGTGCAGTTCAATTTTTGGCATGAGGGAAGCCAGTTTTCCTGGCACGATTTACTAAAGTACTAAAGAGGCTATCTTTCTTCCAGTGAAAGTAAGTATTTGGCTCCTTTGTCATGGGTAACGTAGCTGTGTGTGCTTAGAGAGGTTTCTGTGTCTTCTATTCTGTCGCTGCCCCCCTGCCCTTTTTTGGCCAGTGCCATGCTGTTTTTATCACCATGGCTCTGTGATATAACCTCAAACCAGGAACTGTGATGCCCTTGCCTTAGCCTTGTTGCCCAGAATTTCTTTTGCTATTCTAGGTCTCTTCTGGTTCCCAATGAACTTTAGGATTCCCTTCTCCAGTTGTGTGAGGTATGCTGCTGGGATTTTGATCAAGGTTACATTAAATCTGTACAAAATGTTGGAAATATGGCCATTTTCACTATATTGATTCTGCTTATCCAAGAACAGGGGACAGCTTTCCATTTTCTGATAGCTCTTTGTTAGATTTATTCCTAGATGCTTCATTTCTTTCTTGGTGCTACTGTAAAATGTGTGGTTTCTCTAATTTCATTTCAGTGAGTTCGTTATTTGTAAACACAAATCCTACTGATTTTTTGAGTGCTGACTTTATGTCCAGCTACACCACAGAATTTGGTTATTAATTCTAGAATTCTTTCAGCGGAGCTTTTGCAGTCTTCTATGTAGAGTTTTATGCCATCATCAAAAAATGGTAATTTAACTTCTTCCTTTCCTATCCTCCCTCCTTTCATCTCTTTCTTTTGTCTAATTGCTCTGGGTAATGTTTCCAGAACTATATTTAACAGGAGTGATGAGAGTTGTCAGCTTTCAGTGTTTGACCATTTAATATGAAGTTTACAGTTAGTTTGTAATAGGTGGCTTTTATCAGATCAAGAAAAAGACTTTCTATTCCAGCTCTCTGAAGGGTTTTATCATGAATGGATGTTGAACTTTGTCAAATGTTTTTCTACATCTGTATATATGATGTATTACATTTATTGATTTGCCTAAGTTAAACCATCACTGCATCCCTAGGATGAATCTTATTAGGTTACGGTATATAATCTTATTTATGAACAAAATCCCTATTGCACAGGAACCACAAAAGAATCAACAACTGCAATCACATCAAATTAAAAAGCTTTTGCACAGCAAAACAAACCACCAACAGGGTGAAGAGACAACCCATAGGAAAGGAAAAAGTGTTGCCAGTTACTCCACAGAAAAAAAAGAGTAACATCTAGACTATATAAAGAACCAAAAGGCATCAGACACTCCAAGTTTAAAACCCCAAACCAAAAATGGGCATCGGTGAAGAAATGCAAATAGCAAATAAATATATGACGATATGCTCAACATCCCTGGTCATACGGGGGATGCAAATTACAACACTGAGATTCCCTCTCACCCCAGAACAATGGCCATTATGAGAAACCCACCAATAATGTGGGCTAGTGACGTTGTAGAGGAAAAGGAACCCTTCTCCAGTGCTGGTGGGAGTGCACACTGGTAGAACCACTATGGAAATCAGTATAGAGACTCCTCAAAAAATTAAAACCAGAGGTTCCTTTGTCCCAGATGTTCTCTCTCATAGGTATCTTCCCAAAAGAATTAAAAACATACCACAGTGACATATGCATACCTGTGTTTATAACACCTTTTAAAATAGCTATTAATAAATATATTTGCTAAAATAGCAAATTAATGGATGGATACAATATATTTATACACAAGGGAATATTACTCTGCCATAAAGAAGGGTAAACTTGAGGCATTTGTAGGAAAATGGATGCACCATGGATCATAATGTGAAGTGAAATAAATCAGACTCACAAATTTACACACAGCAGTGCTTCTTTTATGTGAGAAACCCAAAGGGTAACTAAGGAGCATGACGGAGGTTGGATATTGGGAAGTATGGGGAACGTGTTCAAACAGGAAGGTGAGTGAGCGAGGGGGAAGGTGGAAGGGGAAAAGGAAAAGGAGAAAAGAAAGGAAACAAAAGATGGAGACTGAGCGGTTGTAAGTGGGAGGGGAGGACGAGTTGCAGGTGAGGAGGGCATGGGGAAAAGAATTGAGCAATCTTATGTACAGGTACCAATGCATGTGACAAATGCGACCCTTCTTGTGACAAATATCTACCACTAAAAATATAAAGCTAAAAGGTGAGAGCTGGTGAGAATGCACAGACAGTGCAAGTTCTGCACACTGTTGATGAAAACATATCGGTTCAGCCAGGATGGGACACTCAACAGAGGCGCTTTAAACAATGAGAGAACGAGCAGCAAATCACCCGAAGAAGTACAAGTCAAGCGAAGCCCGTGCGGCCAAGAGACCAGCTGAACTTGCACAGACAACCGACACGAGCTCCTGCTAAGCAATGGGCAGAGGACATGGACTGTAGTGGAGTATTCGTCAGCTCCGATAAAGAATGAAATCTGTTATCTGAGGCAGCACAGGTGGACCTGGAGTCAGTACGGGACACACAGAAAGGCAGCGGTCTCCTGAACGCGCTGGCCTATGCAATGCAGAGATGATTTCACGGGAGTTCGGCGTGCGAGCTGCTGCACTCGCGGATGGAGGCTTGTGGGAGGTTATTCAAAGTACAAGTTCTCAGCTAAAAAGAGGAATAACTTGGGGGCGTGCTCTGCGAGAACTTCATTTTGACAATTCAAAGAAGTGTTAGGTAAATGCGCCGTGGACAGCTCTAGATGTGGCGCCAGCCCAGGTGTCTGGGTCACTCGGAGGCGACTGTATGCGTGGAAATCCGGGAGTCACCACCTGCAGATGCGGCTCACAGCCGCAGGGGCTGGCAGAGGAGGGGCTGTGAAAAGGAAGGGACAAAGGTGGAAGACAATGTCGTGCGCGCCTCCGCTCCTGGAGCCCAAGGAATGAGAAAGGTCTACAGCGGCCCCTCTCCGGAGGGGGCACCGATGCTCTGTCCAGCACAGCTGTGAGAAGCAGGCGGCCATGGGGCGGGCTGGGTGTTACAGAGTGGGAAAGGAAGCAGGCAGAAGTAGGCCCGCGGGCACGGTGCCCAGGCTGGCACGGAGATGCTCTGGTGGGAGCCACCGGCCTGCAGCTGAGGACCTGGCGAGGCCACCATGCAGATTTCCGGCGATCCGCGAGGGTCGCTCGTGCGTTCTTAGAGATGGGGAGAAGTAGCACATACCGCGGGGCAGTGACAGTGACCCGCGGACAGCCGCGATGGAAGCAACTCTGCTGGGGAGAAACACTCTCGCTACTTTGCTGAAAGGCACACGTTTCACTTTCATTGCAAGGTCTGAAGTAAGGCCTACGGGGCACAGGAGAGAGGGACAGACACAGGGGCACAGATGTGAGCTGGGGACTGGCGGCTGGACACTCGCTCCTTCCCCTCGGGACAGCGGGCTGGCGGCTGCAGCTAGAGCCTGATCACGGCTGGACGCAGAGTCTGGGGACTTGGAACTGGCTCTTTCCGCTGCCCAAGAGGAAAAGGAAGGCGCGATAAGGACAGGGACGTGCTCCAGAGTTAAGAGCACAAGATTTAGAACTGGAACAGGGCAACTGAACATTCTGACTTACTTTCTTTTTTTTAATTTTTGTTTACAAATTAACTTAGAAGGTAAGAGTTCACAAAACTGAACTCCATTTTCCAATATTTTCTTTATTTTGCTTATAAACTTTTTTCCTTTAGAATATCCAGCTTGCTGTAATTCTCTCTTCTTTTTCTGATTCCAACTCTGCCATGTGATTTAGTGTAACAAGAACTCAGGGGCCTTTCTAAGGCAGAGCAGAGCAGCCTGGGCTGGAGCGGCAGCTGCCCTGGGGCTGGGACGTGAGGGGGCAGCTGCACCCCGAGGGGACACGGAGCACCGGGAAACTGTGTCCGGGTGGACTGGGCTCCTCACACCTGCTACCACCTGCACCTCTACCTTGCAGGTCCTGCGGCGTCAGGAGCACCTGGCTGTGCTTCCTCGGTGTGAAGCTGTTCATTCTCTGAGGTTCCTGCTCTATGTCGAGCTCTTCACTCCTGACATATCGCTGACATTAGCCGGACATAACACTCAGCAGCTAAGAAAGGTAACTGCGTGTAATATTCGAGGAGCACACATCACTGATTACTTTCGGGTTCTTCTGTTGTGGTTTTCATAAAAGAGAATCGATGCTGACTTTAGGAGACTTAAAGATAGGGGAAAATACCGACGAGCTTAGTGTGGGAGACAGAACTTGGGGCTTTGAGACCTATTTCTTTCCTTTTCTTTTTTGTACCAGGGATCAGACTTGGGACCTTGTGCTGCCAGGCAGGCGGTGGCACCATTGAGCTGAATCCCCAGCCCAAGACCCGTTTTCTTAGAAAATAGTACTCAAATGAAAAACAGAATTTAGGATTAAGTAAAAGAGCCTTTATAAATTAAAAACATATTACACTGTCTGAAGTACTTTGATGTAGACTCCCGACCTGTAATTTTCAAAATTAAAAAATGACAAATACATAGTGACAAAACAAGGAGTTGATGTAATACTGGATTTTAAACTATTCACTCATACATAAAATAAAAACAGTGCTTTAAAAATGAAAATAAAAAGGGAAGTATATAGTAGCAATTTATTGGGTAGAAAAGCTCCATTTAACATAGGTCCATTCACATACAGACTCTCTTTTAAGTCAGTGAAGACAGACAAACCCAAATATATCAGCCAGTCTCATCATCTGTCCCCTGTGGGCACACACAGGTGTGTATACACAGGTGTATGCACAAAGGAAAATAATCTTTTGAGTTCTTAGGTGCCTTTTCATTAGTTTGATCTTTATTTTGTGTTTGCTTCAGTGTTAGCTTTAAAATACATATTTTTTCTGGATGACACATTTATGCCAGGAAATTGATTATAGGTAGAGATAAGAGATGAAAGAAAGATTTTGCAATTTTCCAAGATAGGGAACTGACCTTATAATAAAGTTAGTAAAAAGAGCCTACAACTTGGAGGAAGATGATTTATGAATACTTTTAAATCCTGGCTGCAGGTCTGAAATCTCTAGGACAGGTACAGGAATTTAGGACCTGAAGGCTGGACACTGGCTAGCAGAAGCTGTTAGATTCTGGTTCATTCAGTCTCTAGATATCCAACAGAAGGGAAGCCTTTCACATGAGAATTTCCTATAAGGAACATTACAGCAAGTCAACATCTGGAAGCAACTAACATGGCTGTAAATAGCAATGAATTACACAATTTTTTAAAAAGCTCCTGCTTCATTAAGACCTGAAGATTATCAATATTTTATAGTTTTTTAATATTTTTGCCTGAGTTTCTAAGGACCAGCTATAAAACGTCTGACAAAGTAGCCTGCCATGATACATCTGCTACAGCCAGTGGACGAAATTATGTCTAAATTTCCAGAGAAACAGAAAGCACTGCGGCTGGTGGGGCCCCGGGCGTTCCCTGAGGACAGCTACGCCCCGCAAAGAGCACTGACCATGACGCACGTGCCAGTGAGAAGCGCAGGAGCTGCTGCAGCATCTCTGCGGAGGACACAGTGTCAGTCCAGTGCCCAGCTTCATGGAGCTGCGGTGCGCACAGACCCCTGGCCCGTGGCCCTGTCAGGAGAGGAGACAGTAGCGCCGGGAGCACCGTATCCCCTTCCCCGAAGCTCTCTGGGGTCCCCGGAACATCAGGGCTGCTGACACCTGGCCCTGGTGGGGCTGGAGAGTCCACCAGTCATTGCAGTAAAAAAAACTGTCATTAATTTTCCTCAAAATCCCCCTTCCTTCCAAAGCACTTATCCCGTTGTTTTTGTCACTTTCTGAAGCAGCTCTGGAAACTCTTTTTCGTGAGCGTCTGTGAAGTGTGATAAAAGCCACAATGAACGCTGCCGCCAAGTTCATCCAAGGGATGGCGGGCTCATGAGAACATCACTGTGTCTTCATCCTCCTTACCCCAGGACCAGCACCCAGCCCCTGTAGGCTCTTCCCCAACGTCAAAGTGTCCACAAAAGGTTGACATTTTAAATTGATTCCAGACACATAGGCAGCCAGGACAGTGCAACTAAAGATACCCCAGAAAGAGGACTCCAGAGCTGCTGCAGGAAGTAGCAAGGAGGACGGGATGAGAGTGCTCAGAGCGAGGGGAGCATTCTCAAGGGCATTCATGGCAATGGGTCTTCGCTGTGATGAATTTGTTTTATTTAAGCACTGTACCTTTCAAAGCTTCATAAAATAAAAATAAAAGGATCTAGGAGTGTGTCTCACCAAAGTCACTGAGAAGCCAGGTCTTGCTGCTTCTCCAGCCAAAGACTTGGAGGGCCTCTTCCCCTCCTGTCACTGGGGGTGACAAGAGTCCGGGGTCTTGGGGACATAATACCTCAGTTTGGGCAAAGTGTGCACATGCTGCCAGGTCCACAAGCCCTGGGTCTGTGAGCTGAGGTCCTCAGGATCCCTGTGCTGAACTTCCCAGGAGACCTGGGCAACCCTGGAGGCCAAGCCAGGAGGGAAGCCTGGAGACTCCACACACCAAGGAAATCTTCACACTGAGGAAAGCTCACCTCCTCTCTGCCTCCGCAGCTGGGAGCTACAGCTTCATCCAGAAATGGTCTCTTAGCCTCTGATTTCCAGATACTTTTCCCACTTTTTTTTTTAAACAGTACCAGGATAGAACTCAGGGCCTTACACTTACAAAGCAGGCATGGTACCACTGCGCTAAATCCAGATAAAGCTTTCCCTCTTCACATTTTCTTATTTCAGTAGTGTTTGGTTTATCTCATGTATGGATGATAGAGAACATCATTGTACAGAAGCCCTCCAAGTGAAACCCATCAAATATGCCAGTAAAATTGTCAGGGTTATGGAATATTTACAAAACAGCAACAAAGATGAACCCAATCATCATCAGGGAAAGTAAGAAAACTAACAGCAGTCTCAGAGGAAATTTAAAACAGTTTTGCTGTGTAAAATAAGAAAAGGATCAGGGAGATATCTCATTAACCCCTGAAATGAAGCAGCTAACAAATCCCAAGCAGAGTTCAGACAATTATTAAAATGTTCTCAGGTGCATGAAATAGGAACATGTAATAAGAATGAGAGGTTAGGGATTTGAGAGACACAATACAGTAACAGCTAAGGAACAAACGGAACATTACTAGATGTGGTAAATGTGAAATTTACATTTATACCAAAAAAGTCAATGAAGGGTGGGTCAAGGAATCTGGAACTTTGAAGGAATTCAAAACAAAGGGGTGGAAGAGAAAATTTAGCTTTGGATAAAAGGAGAAGGCACTGAAATTTGCTAAGAATTAACAAAGGTGCACAATAAAGGGAAATATGAAAGTTTTATTTTTATATCTCACTAAAAAAGCTGAGAATAAAAGTTAAAAGTGGTCCAGGATAGGCCAAATTTAAAAATAAATAAAGCTGTAAGGGAATAATAAGAACGTTATTTCATAAAACTATTTGACTCTAAGTAAACCAGAAGAACCCCGTGCACAGGCCAGAAGGATAAGTAGATTATATTGGGAGAAATACAGATCAAAGCTAGCTTCATGTTTTCAATGTCATGACAGACCCTGCAGATAACAGATCAACAAGCATATACACCCCAGAAAGAAAAAGAGCAAAAAAGAAAGAGAAAGACAAAGGAAGGATCCGAGCATGCTTTGAGGATGCTTGTTCCACACAAAAGCTCTTAGAAAAGCAAGAGAAACCTCTCCAAATCTGTGAAGTCTCCAGTGTGTTTCCAAAATCTCCTTATCTCTGACTTGACTGGAAGACACACTTCCAATGAGAGGATTCATTTTTAGAAAGAGTCACCTGAAGGGGATTATCTGTCTATAAAGAAAGTAATCTAAAGAAAGATCAGAAACTTGAAAGACAAGGGTTGAGTGATAAAAGAAAAAGCGTGTGTGGATTCCTGCACGGTCAGCTATGCCCTAAACACGCTGAGACTCACAGCTCTGCAGACGACCTCAGCCTCACATGCCTGGCCCCAAGTGAGGCACAGGCTGGGGACCGGGTCAGGACCGTTTTCTGGGGAAATGTACCCACAGCGATGAGTTTCTGAGGCATGCGGACTGACGTGAGCCCCTGAGCGACCCCACTCCAGCCTCCTGATGAGGAGATTCCACCAGCGTTGTCTCCCTGTGCTCGCGTGGTTCTGGGTCTTCAGACTCTTCTTTCTGTGTGAAAAGCAGCCGTGGTGTGCAGACCCCATCTAACCTCGGGGAATTTATCAATAGAAGCTACAGGGCTGCACATCATCAAAAGGAAAGCAGGGGAAGCCCAACTGTGACCCAGTGCACAGCTGTCACAGAAGTCAGAGCCAGGAGGCTCCTCCACTAGCCCGCCTGCCCGGGAACCTGCCTGCTCTGCCCTCAGAGGGGAGCCTGCCTGGTCCACAAAGCAGCTCTCAGGTTGGACTAACGCCGTAGTCATGGCAACAGGGAATCAGCGGCCTGGCGAAGTGACAACTCCAAGCTCTGCCTACATGG
This sequence comes from Fukomys damarensis, assembly GCF_012274545.1. Lineage (NCBI taxonomy): Eukaryota > Metazoa > Chordata > Mammalia > Rodentia > Bathyergidae > Fukomys > Fukomys damarensis. The sequence goes on along the minus strand of NW_022900930.1, from coordinate 53,068,388 downwards.
CTGCTCCCTCCCTTGCTCCCCGCTGCACTTGCTTCTTGCCAGTGTGAGGAGGAGGCCATGGAAAAGCGTCTTTCTGGTGGATGCACACAAGTCCCTGTCCCACTTTCCTGTGAGTCATTAAGGCATTGGAGAGGATGGAGAAAATGAGGGAGCAGATGATTCCCACCTGAGAGAAGAGGCTGGGACAGCAGATGCGAAATTACCTGTGTACTTTTCTGAAAAGCAAAGGAGAGTGGCCTGGCTCCGCTGGCCCGGCTGGAAGGCAGGGCCAGGTGGAGTGGGACGGTGTTGCCTTTCCCTTCTGCTCTCTTCTGCCCTGCTACGTCAGACCCTGCTCTGTTCTGCTAGTTCTCTCTTGCTCTTCATTCTCAGAAAAGAGACACTGACCCGGAGAAACACGGAGGTCAGATTCCAGACAGGAAATGTGCAGTGAGGTGAAACAGCCTTTGGGGTACAGTTTTGGCCCAGTACAGGTAAGTCATCAGTCTGAAGTCCCCCCTTGGAATAGCATCTCACCAGACATTTGGAAATAAGGCCTTACAAAGTGATGCCATACAGTCTCTGGGCAGGTGAAAGAAAAGAATGGGACACCTGTTTCACAAATTACCTGGCAGGAAATAAAGCCTTAGAGCTACCGGCCACCCTTCTGCCAGAAGAATAACATGGTATTAAAAACCAAAGCATAACAGCTGCTAAGATACCAAGGTAGGGAAAGCACTCTGTAGCTGGTGTGATACAGGTGAGGTACACTTTTTTCCAAGAAAAGGTGAATTTATGGAAAATGCATGGGTCAGTTACAAAGGGAGTATCAAACTCTGGAAGTCTCACCTCAGGAAAACCTCCACAATTACAAAAAAAATCCCATGTTTTAAATATACAAAGAAAATGTATTAAATTGTATTAAAGATGGTAATATTACCACATGGTTATTTTTCCTTAAGGTTTGATAAAGAAGCACAATTTTTAAATTCTCAAAGAAATCAGCCAAGTAAAAGATGATCTGTGACGATGCAACCTGCTCTCCTTTACGGGCATCACCGCTACAGGTGAGCTTACCGACGTCAGCGGTCTGACCCTCGGAAATTTGAGGTGAGTTTTGAAATGGACAGCACAGTCTCACCGGGCAGCAGGAAGATGGAGATGCCCACTTGCACGTTCCAAGTCTGCGGCTTTCTCTGGTGAGCACAGTTCATTCCCCACATGCTTTCCCCGCACCCCCATCACGGGGCACATTCATCCCTTCTCTGGATGCACACTTACAGTCCTGAGACACAGCAGACGTGCCGTGGAAACACAGACACGTGTGTCAGAGTCCATGCCCCAGAAGACTCCCTGTATGGGGGAGATGGCTCATCACGACATCCTGGGAAGTGTGGTGAAACTCACCGTGGGGCCACCATATTCTCAGAGAGAAGGCTGGGGCACCTGGGAGCCTCAGCCAACAGCCTCCATATTCCTGAACTGGTTCGCCTCACAGCACAGACCCCCAGCCACTTGAGGGAACTCAGAGTAATTAGGGCGAGTGACTGTGAATCTTGAATGCTAATCACCTAGCAGCCTAACCAAGCTCCTGACTGAGCTTGGTCAGGCCACGACCTTGACCCTTTCTGTCTGTCACTGCTCCCGTTCTGTTCCCTGGCCATTACAAACTAAATGCCTTTTCTCACCACCCTCTGCCACTGTGACGCTTATCCCTTGGAGATAATCCACGGAACCATGAGCCACATTAAATATGTCCTTCACGTGTGGGTTCCAGGCACTGGGTCTCAGCTAGGAAAGCTGACTCGGGAAAATGTCTTACCAAAAGTGAGTGGGGTCACTGCAGTGACCGTACCTGACGTGTGGATTTAGAACTGGTTCGCAGGAGGATTTGGGAAAGGTGTGGAGATGACAGCTACAGATGTCTTAGAATACAGAAGGGAGACTGGTTCGAGCTCAGAAAACCAGAGTGTTGACAGAAAAGTGGATGCTAAAACACAGGTGCAGGAGGTTTCGGTTGGGAACAAGGGTGCCATTGACATCTGGACCAGAGGCCATGTGTGTTAAGCTCTGGAAGAAAATGTGTGTATGTGCCCATGTCCTGAAACTGTAGGAGGTTGAGATTAAGAACAATGGAATAATTAACCTGTAGAGGAAAACTGAAAGCAACTCAACATTCAGGATGTGGCAGGGGTACTGCTGGGTGCTCTTAAGCAGATTCATAGTGGGAAAAAGGTGTAGCAGAAAATAACCTGAAAAAACAAAATGTCCCAGAAGGAACCATATGTAATGTAGGACCCAAGGGCATGTCGCTGCTAAGAGATTAATTCCATTAAAAGGAAAGCATGAAGAAAGCAAGAAATTTTTATAGGGACAAGAGGAAAGATGCCTTGAAGGGTTTCAGGCATCAACAAAACCCTACCCACTGCAGATGGAATGGTACAAAAGCATCTACGTTTCACTTGAGAAGAGAGTCCTTGGGACTCCTGCTCAAGAAGAGATCCCTAGAGAAGTAGCTCCCGGGATTCATTTCACTGTGCTGACTCATCCAGTCCCTCCAAGGCTTCCTTAGCCATGGTCCAAGCTGGCTACTGTTCCGCTCACAGTAGACCTCAAGTTGCCAGGGTGACGCTGGTTTTGCTAGAGTACAGGATGGAGTATTGTGGAGTCAGGGAGGTTTCTACCAAGACTTTAAAGGGAGACCTGGAAGTCTAGGCAAGTCTTCCTCAAAGGGAAATGTGTAAAGCTGTGGGAATAAAGCCAAAAGTGCAGTGGAGAGCCCAGGCAGCCATAAACCTGGGACTATGAGACATCCACTTAGAGATGTGACCGCCCAGAGCAGATGCCACGCAGCAAGTTCATGAGGTGGAGCTGCTGTGGGCTTTGGAAGTCACATCTTACATGATGTGTCCTGGATGCTGGATATAGAGCTACAGGACTTATTCTTTGTCCTGCTGGGCTTTGGCTCTGGTTTCGTGCAGTTTTTTTCTATCCCCTATCTTCTGTTTTGGAATGGGAATGTTGATACTATGCATTGGATGTGGCATTATGTAACTTGGTTTTGATCTTTTACAAAAGATTACAGCTCAAGATTTGCCTTGAGTCTCAGAAGACATTTAGACTTTTTGATTTTTGAAAACAGCTAAACTGTTGAGTCTTTGGAGAAGAGATTATTGTTTCTATTTGTACATGGGATAGTTGTAATACATAAGGTAGAATTAGGAATTTTATATGATCTTTATTTGGAGATTTTGTATAATTTAAGGAGATGTCTTCGGGAGCGAGGTTGACAAGGAGTGGATGTGTCAACTCAGTGGAGTAGGAAATGGCTACTAAATTAGTTAAACACACTCCTGGGAGTGTCTGGCATTCACAGAGCCATGGTCCCTGGTACGGGGGTTCGTGGAGCTGTGAGCCCCAGTAATATCTTTGGCCTGGGCTCCTTCCTCTCTGGCACTGCTCCCTGCCTTCCCTGCTTCCAGCCTCCATGAACTGAGCAGCTCTGCTCCACCAGGCCCCTCCACCATGACGCCCCTGCCATGGGATGGTGCTCAGGAGGCACATTCAACTCATCTTCTAAGTCATGGGCATCAGGTACTGTGTCCCAGGGAAGGGAAAGCTGGCTAAAAATGAGGCAGCAGGCAGAGAGTGAGGGCGGGATATTCAGAAACTAGACAAGGCAGGTTCTGACTCATGACTTCCTTTTACAGTTCAGAAAATACTTTTCTGAAACAGCCTTGCATTTGGGAAGTCACTGCAGTTTTGGTCCCTCAAGAGCCCTACTCAGCCCTCTCCCCTTGGCACGCAGAGGCTTGGGCCAAGCTCGGCCTAACTGCGGTCTCAGGCAGCTCTGTTTGCCTGTTCCAGGTCCTCTGTGAAGAGCACAGGCTCTTGTTAGGAAGGCCATGAACAGGAGCTCCCTTCACTGGCACCGGTGCTGGCAGGGTGCCAGGGTGGGTGTCTGGCCTCGCTCATGCTGTTGCCCCTCCTGGCACTGAACACCAGGCATGACGGTGCCAGGCCTCGGAGGTATCCACTACCACATTCAGCAAACACAGGGTGTGGACATCTCCTCTAGAAAATTCACTACTGATCCTGGCTGCTGGCAGCGTTACATTGTGGACCCTTTTACTCTGTCCTTGGCAACTGGTCTGCAGCACTTCATCAGCACTAAAGCAGCTCTTGAGGAACTCATGGTGGACAAAGTTCCACTACTCTGTGCTACAAATCAGAGGTGTCCAGGGCATTGCTGGGCCCTCTGTACTGGGTATGGGAAGGGCAGGCTTTGCAGATGGCTTCTGCTGCAGGGCTGCGTCCCCACGCTCAGAGGTCAGGAGCATTAAGGCTGCCATCACTCCAGGCTGTGGCACAAAACTGTCTTGGCCATGTGGTTTAATGTTAAAGCTCATCACAAAATGATATGAAAGAGAAAATGACATCCTGAACAAACAGCAGAGAAGCACAGGAAGACTGGAGGGAAGAAGTCTGCATTCTACAAACAGATTTGTAGCACAGTCATAGCACATGTGACCAAAAGGAACCTGGCTTCAGTGGGGATCGTGTTTGGCGCCTTCCAGCCAGCACCACTGCCCTCGCCACGGTGGAGGTGGGTGACCCCGCAGGGCACAAAAGCACGGGCGCGCGCACAGACACACACACACACACACACACACACACACACACACACACACACCCCGGAGCATGATGATGGCTGCAGGGGACAGCTGAGTCCCCTGGAGAAGCAGGACTGGTTTTGCCTGAGAGCTTAGCAGCTGTGTCCCAAGTGGGAAACTGTCTCAGTGGCTGGGCAATTCTGGAACTGCTACTTGGCTGGCAGAAGCTGGAAAGTATCCTAGGGCAAGATTAACTGTGCCCACCCTGCTAGGAACACAGTACACTTTCAGTGTTGTGCCTGTACTGGCTTGTCCCAGCTCCCAAGCCAATAATCAATTATCCAGGAATCTTGCAAAACCATTGTTAAACTGTCAGCAGCTTGCAGCCATGGACTTGTGAGTGTTTAAGCCACAGGATTTGGCAAACCCTACAGCTAAGCTGATTCTCCAACTCATGTTTGGGTTGCACATATACCAAGATTTCTGAAGATGACTGCACACTTTCAAATTAATTTAGGATGGTAAGTAAAGGATGGATTTCTGGAATTTAAGGTCAGCAAAATGTAATTCATTTGCTTCTACAAGTAGGAGTGGCAAATTACAAAGTCCATGTTTAGGAAAATATGAAGTCAATGCTGTGAATATTTTCTTCAAGTCTCACTGATTGTCTTGCTATATGAAACACTTTCTTTCATATCTGCTGTTGATAGTTACTCCTTATATTGTAACAGCTGTAAACTGCATGAATGCATCAACTGTACGATAACTGAGGGGACACGAAAATACTGGAACTATTCCCGAAATCGATTGCACAACTGATTTAAAAGTTAGTAACTTAAGAGCAATGCTTCATGAATAAATTTCATGGCACAGGTGGGAGAAAATTCTCAAATTCTGATCAAATGCATATTAACTACTTTTCTTCGTGACTTTCCGCACACACCCCAGGCTACCATTCTCCTCACTCATTTCATCACATGTCTAGTTCTCTTTTTAAAATGTCTTCTGGCAGCTTAACCTAAGACGTTTTTTCTGTTAAAACCATTGCCTTCTTTAATTTATGTTGCACATTATCTTTTGTGACTGGACTGTATCTTCCTACAGAATTATATATTATAAGCAATGTGCTTCTGATATGTCTTAAGACCTTTTGAGAAAATATATTACAAGAAGTGGAGTTTTGAAATCGCTCTATCATCTATTTGCCTGTGCCATACATTGACAAAATAAATTTGAATTGATAAATATTATTTGAATGCACAGCAGTTCTTTTTAAGTAAAACTTTCTCCTAAAATTGAAACCAAACTTTTAGTCAAATTTGCACTCTACCAATCATATTCAAAATAGCAATATAATTAATTAATAGAGAAACACTACAAACATTTTAAAATCCTGTCATCAATGTTGCATTCATTTTAAATAGAATGAAGAATTAGCTGAGGAAATCCTATTTTCTACAACATCTTAAAGATTTGAGGAAATTAAATGTCAAGTGCAGTTGAGAATCCTATCTGTCCTCAACATAAATAAGAGCCTGGTGCCTGGGGTTTCTGGAGCGAGCGCCGTGGGCTCTGTCCCACTCTGTCCCCTCCCATTTGCAGAGCCCCATGGGGAGACTGAAGAACCCTTCGTGACCTCAGTAGCCTAGAAACTTCATCGTGCATCTGCTAAATTCAAAGTGGCAGGAGCGGAATTTGCACAATTGTCCCCTCTTTGTTCAGAAAAGTAACTGAAAAAGAAAGGAACTGACCACAGGATCCTGGAGGAGAGCAGGTCTGCTTCCCTTCCTGCTGGCCCCAGGGGTCGTGCCTGATGGGAGCAGGTCAAGAACCTTGCGGTCCACGGCTAAGGGGGATTTCTTTGGAGCTCATGATCTGGTGTCCACTTCTTCCGAGCACCTGTCACGATGCCCTGAGCTGAGCACCAGGCACTGCCCTGGCACTGTGGGAGGGAGGCACCGCTGAGCACACTTGAAATAATTAGTGTCTGGCTACAGTGGGTGGGGGTGGCTACAGTGAGAACCCAGGCTGGCCTTGGGAAGCTGAATTGATCCCAGTTATTCCCGGGTGGTCGGGAGGAGAAAGTCACCCGACTCCCAGCATCTCTGGGAGAAAAGCCTGGCACATCCCATGTTTGGGCTAATGGTGCTGCTGTGTAGACAGCCTGGTGCCTTCCCCAGCAGCGCCTGGATGTGGATCCCCACAATGACCTCACGGCCCATATCCTTTATTTTTGAAATTCTTTTGCTTGTTTTGAGTTTTTTTTGTTCCATTTTGTGTGTGTGTGTGTGTGTGTGTGTGTGTGTGTGGTTTTGTTTGTTTGTTTGTTTTTGCAGAGCTGGGAATCAAACCCATGGCCTTGCACATGCCAGGACACTGAGCTCCATTCCTTACCCAAAGTCTCTGCTGTTAACCCAGCAGATGCTCCGGATTTGAATAAGAATCTTCAGAAGGGATCAGAAGCAGGACACGTGCTCGCCAACCATATATGCTTCCTGGGTTCCAGTAAATGCCAGGCCTGGGATTAGGACTCACTGAGTGAATATCAACTAATCAGGTGGATCATTTCCCCAAAAGTCAAAAAATAGCTCTGAATTATGGGAAAAAGCAATGTATGGGTCACAACCCCTGGACCAGGAACTTGCCTACAAACTGGGCCAGCCAGGCCAGCCGAGCAGGCCTTGGACACAGCCAGCTGCTGCCTCCTGGTCTAGGGAAGGAAGTAATGTCTGTTCTATTTCTAGCATTACACTGCTGTGAGAACCAACTCAGATTAGGTAATTTCTGGCTGTGAGTGTTTCTGTAGTGCATTCTGTAATGCAGTGAATGTTTCTGTAGGATGAGGCTGCAGACAGAAAGCAGGACGCAGACTGGGTCCCCTGGAGCAGAAGGAGAAAATGTTACCAAGGCAGCTGATGGGGTGGCTCTGAGGCCCCAGGCACTGGCCCTCCTACTCAGCCTGCTTGTCCTCTGGGCTCACTACCAGTGAGCCAAAACTGACCAGAAACACAGTGTGTGATGGGACAGATAAATTACAACATGAAGAAGAAAAGGAGTGAATGAATAAGAGAGAGAGGCAGGCAGAAGCAGAGAATCCAAGTAAGATTTATGGGTGGATGGAGAAAAATTGTGGCAGTGTTAATTGTTTAACTGAGCTAATAGAAAGACCTTAATATACAAACTGCAAGAAAGCTCTACATTCCAGTCTACACATTAATTCAAAAAATCCCTAATGATATTTGCACTTAAAGATAGCCTGATACAAAGTCTCAGATTGCAAAGTCATATAAGTATCATGCACACACTGCAATGCTTATCACAATAGAAAATATTATTTGTAGAATAATATTGTAATATATAGTAATGTTTTAATATATATAACATTTGAGAAAAAAGCTTTTCATGGGAAAATTTTAATCTAGATAAGGCAATTTTCACTTGTAAAGACAAAGAGAACATAGCTGTCATATTTAAAAGCTCAGCTGGGTGGGTATGACCATTGGATAATACTGAAAAGAACTGATGATAGAACCAAGGTCTGAGAGATTGAGTGGAAAATTTGTCATAGAAAGGAAGGAATAAAATTCCTTATAGACCTTTAGGGACAGACAACTCATCCTGAAAATCCTCACAGATCTTACTCTGAACAAGGGTAAACTGAGTGGGAACATCTCAGCTCTGGTCACTAGATGCAGACAGTGAAGGAGCACCAGGTGGGCTCAAAGAATGCCTGGAACTTACTGCCTCAGCAAGGGTTATCATCACCTGATGCAAATGCTTAGAAAATGTGGCTGTGTCTATGGAACAGATGGTGATAGGTTATAACTCTGAAGCCGTAGTCGCTGTTTAAGAAGAAGGAGATGAGAAATCTCAAAACATTGCACGGTAGCAGCACAGTAGAGACCAATGACAGTCTCTCTTTTGTTTTTGTACTCTTTGACTTCTCCTTAATGAATGCTGTTATCTGTATCTCTATCTACACATAATACATATTTTTAAAGAAAATAAAGCCATACAGAATAAAATCAGTTAATTCAGTCAACGGCTGAATATGCTTGAATTTTACTAGGGAGTGAAAATGTAAAAGTTCCCTCGGTGTGATGCAGGAAATGGCCATTTCATCAGAGACATTTCAGATGCCATCTGGGAGAAGGTTGAAGATTCACAAACACTGTCTCTCAAGGCAATGGCATGCACATGCAGTTGTTCAATTTGGGTGTCGGATTCAAGAAAGAATCAGAAAAATGATGACTGCCATCAGTGATTTCCACAGAAGACAATGAATATTCACTGAGAATGAGTTAGAAAGCAAGGTACTGTGCTTCAAATGGCTCAGAATTGGGAGCTGATGTAGGTCATCGACAATGAGAAGAAGAAACAAATCAGAAACAGCCAACCATGGCCCAAAGCATAATTTGAACAAGTCACTGGCATGATTCTCAAACTCCTTCAGGGCCACGGACTAAACATCTCATTTGATGGCCTACTTGTTAGAATTAATTATTAGATGGAAGTAGACATGATGCCAATTTTAGATAAATCAACCTTAGGAAAGCATGAATCTCTCCCATTACACCATGGACAGGACAGCTAGAATCCTCAAAACACATCCATTAAATGCTAATTGTGAGAGCTGCTGAGTTTCCCCTAATGTCCCTTTATTTTCTTTCAAAAACGCTACTTAGCACTTTTAAATTGAAAACTAATTTTGTTATTTTTGATCAATTTGCAAGCTAATGTTCATTTCTATGGTAACACTTTAAAAAGTGCTTTCAAAACCTAAGGTCGAGAATTTAACTTCTGTGCTTTCCTGTTCCCAGTACAAATATTTGGGCAACAAACAAATTAGAAAGAATAAAATACATATTCAACAAGGTAAATATTCCTTCATGTTAAACAAGTAATTAATTATCCTTGAAGGACAAAATGATCAGCACATTACCCCCAAATATGAAAATTAGGTTATACCAGTAATGATTTTTTCCTAATTATAGCCATGTTTTCTGATTCAATGGCAGTTTCTACCATTTGCCTGATTGTTTTCAGTACTGGCACAGAGTCCTGAAATTCAGAGCAGAGTGCTTGGTTATCACCTCTGGTAGGTGCTTGTGCTAATTTCATGCCTGGGCTGGATCTCCTCCATGGTCTAGGCGCACATTCAGACTACGAACACCAGGGAGCTGTCCATCTCAGTCCATCACTGAACTGTCAGTCAAAGGCACCGGAACTCATCTATCCCCTCTACCTGCAGTCAGTCTCCCTGTTCCGCACTCTACGTTAATTAGCTTTGTGTCTACACTGCCTCCCAGTGACCTTCTCTTCTTTCAGATATTCTCCAAGCCGCCCAGGAGAGGAGGAGGTGATGTGGAGAGTAAGGAAGTTCTGAACATCTCCGTACCTCCTGAGGATCTCCACAGGCAGGAAATGAACGGGGACTAAAATCAGATAAACAAACACTTGCAAGCAACAGTCCAGGACGCTTACTTATAGCCAAGTGTGCCAAGCTCCAAGCATCATCACTTCTTGCTTCTCTGTAACAACTTTCCAGGGTTAAATTTCTGGCTGCATGTCCCACAAGTCTCTCATCTTTACCCTGCAGCAATTTTCTGAAATCTCGGTGGTTGCTGCCCTTGGTGGCCGTCCATGGACACCTGGCCCCTTGGCGCCTGTCCCCGAGCCTCCTCTGTGTGGCCATCTGTGCACACAGGCCCTTCCTCATCCTCAGCCCACACGACCTGCTGCAGGGGAGATGCGGTGCCTTTGTTTGGAGTTCGCCTGCCATGGCTTCCAGCTCACTTGGCTTCTTCAGCTCCCTTCTTTTCTTTTTCCCTCAGAGGACCTCATCTTGGTTTATAATTATTTTTCAATTAATATTGTATTCTTGTCACATTCTAACTTTCTAATTGTGCAAGGAGCACTCTTGTTGAGTAACAAATAGCTTTCTTTGTTTGGTTTTGTATTTTGGTACCAGTGATTGAACTTGGGACTTGTGCTTGTAAGTAGATGGCGGCACCATTGAGCTAAATCCCCATTCACAAGTAGCTTTTTTTGACAGAAGAGACATACAGAGGTGGGCTCACTCCTACATTTGCAGCTCGAGCATAACATTTAAATAAGCCACCTCATTATCCCATTCAGAAGAAGGTATCTGTCAGTTATTCTCTGTGAAGAGAAGCTGTCATGATGTTTCTTCTCAATATCCCTTCTCTTTATGAAGTTATTTCTCAAAGACATAACATTTACACAATTGCTGGAAAACTCTAGACCAGTGATACGGTGATTTTCACCAGAATATGTGGTTATGTCTGTCAGATAAAATGTCCTTTAGTTGTGTTGGCAACAAACAGTTGTGTGTGAAAGAATGGATTCTCTATTGAAGGAAGTGTAAGGGACCGTGGCTACCACTCCATGCCTCTGTACTGTATCTTCACGCAGGTGACATGAGGCCTTTTGATCACAGGAGAACACACACAGGCTGCTAAGAAGCCTGAATGCACACTCAGCCAGCTTGTGCACGGTGATGTGCACCAGCTGGGAGGCCCCCGCTCACTTCCATGTCCTGAGCCGAAAGGAGCTCTGAGTGTGAGGGGGTGAGACAGGGACGTGCCCACAGCACCCCACAGCACCTGCCCCAGGGTGCAGGCCTCAGCCCCTCAGCAGCTCCAGAAAGGTGGGCCATGTTCTCCATGTGGTGTGCACCCTAGCCAACCCAGGGACGCTGTGCCTCTCCTTACAGCGCTGTGGCTCCTCCTCTTCCTCCTCCTCCTCCTCTCCCTCCACCTTCACAGCCAAAGTAGCAGAAGCTTTTTTCCCCTGCACACTTACAGAGGGCCTCTGCCACCGTCCACTGGGGTGAATGCAGTCTTACCAAGGTGCAGGCACACGTCTCAAATCTGCCCTTTCTGTCCTAAAATCCCGTGGACCATGCTTCTAAGTGAGTCTTACATTTAAGCATCTTTAAATACAGCAACATGTGATAATTTTAAAAATGACTATTTTGGTGTTAGTACAGACAAGATGATAATTTCACTTAAACTATAATTATTAATGTTTCCATAATGGGTGGGATAATTGATTATATGACAGCAAATAAGCAGCAGGAATTATAGATATATTTATATTTCACCTTTGGTTAATCAACAATTAAATTCTATAGCCTTGTTAAAGTTCATTAATAGAAAAATAGCAGAGGCCTAATCTCCAAAATGTTTGCCCAATTTTCATAACAAAACTTGTAGAAACAATTTTGAAAACGAGAATTTATTTAAAGTTCTGATAAGATGCTGTTGTAACATTCAGAGTCATATCAGTAGTCTCCAGACATCATTGTCCATAGCCTTTGTTGTGGTTTGGATCTGAAATGTCCAACAGAAGTTCTGTCCAGAGTAGGGCTTGGAGTGCGTGGATGACGGGTGCATGGTCCACATGATTTCCTAACCCTTGTCACAGTCATTGAGGGAGGTAGTCTCTGCACTGGAGCATACCCTAAAATGTGACTCAAATCTCTGCCTGTGCCTCCCAGATTATAGTCGTGTTTACAGGTTCTTCTGAAACAGACAGAGAGCTGTCCCGTGTGGGCAGCGTAGAGCCTGCTGCAGCTGTGCGTGCCCTTGTTGTCCGTCACCATGGGCCCTACAGTGCCTACCACATGGTCTTTAAAATGCACCCAGGTGACTAGAAACTTGTTGGTGCTTTTGCTCAGCTGAATATTTTGTCCTTTGTGTGGTGATGATGCAGCCTTATTTAGCCGTTGTGAGTTACTGTGGGCAAAAGAAGCCTTGGGTGGCCCCCGGGGTGTGGAGTCTGCTTCCCACTGACCATCAGCCAGGCAGTGCACTGCAGCACAACTCCCCAGTGGAAACTCTCAGTCTGATGCTCAGTGGCATCGCAGTGAATGAGATGATTTTAACTTCACAACTTCCTTTTCAATATTACCACGTCCATGAAGAACCCAAACAAAGTTATTAAAAACAAAACCTAGTATATGTGTTGCTTCTTACTGCAATAAAATAACCCTGCAAAGTACTGCCTACCCATTGGTTGGGGGGGGTGGCCACAGGGAGCCCCGGGCTCAGTCTTCATCTTCACCCCCACCCTTGGGCCCAGCGCCAACCTGAGCCCCACCTGTGAAATCCACCGTGCACCTTGGTGTGCAAGACCAACTGAGCGCGGAACACATAAGCATTGCCCTCCACACCTGGGTGCATGTGCCCCTGTGCTCAGCAGGGTTTTCTAGTCCCCCAGAGACGCAGGAGTGTGGTAGGAGAGAGCATCACCCTCATGGCGCCCAGGGCCCAGAGAGCCTCTCAGGACCTTCCAAGTGTAGAACAGGTTAAAAGGGGATTAGCATCTCCAGGAGAAGGGCAGCTTTCAAAAGTGCTCTGGGAAGCAGGATAAGGATCAAGATGGCACAGCGAGTTAAACTTCAAAGAAATCATAGTAGTATTCTGAGCACTGGGCTCATGGGATGTGGCCAGCTGTGCTGAATTATAACCAGCAGCTGGGTGTGGACAAGAGATCAGAAGTGGAGCTGGTGTGGGTTCCCTCTGAAAGTCCCAGGGAACCGGCCTTCCCCACCAGCTCAGGTGAGAGAGAAGCCTGTCACCAGGGCCACAGTGTCCTCGGAGCCTCTTTCCTGAAGTTCTGCCCCACTGTCCTGACCGCAGTGCATGGGATTAAAGGTTGTACTAGGGATTCGGGCTTCTCACTACGGCTCAGTATGGGGAAGGCGCTTTCCCAGGAAGTCATGAGAAACAAACATTGCGTGAATTCCCCCAGAGCTCTGCTGCTCATCACGGGATCGGGTCAGCAGTGCCCAGGTGGCCAGAACCCTTTAGAGCAAGTCGCTAGCTGGTTCCTAGTCTCCAGGCAGGACCTAGCCAGCACCGTGGTCCGGGAGTCCTGTCCTGCACATCACGAGTCCTCAACTCAAAAACTCCACCCCTTGCTGCCATCCGCAAACACTTCATGGATCGAAAATAATTCACCCAGATCAAACCCTTAGGAACCTGGAGCGCGCAGCTCCGATGAAAGCCCAGCCCAGCCCCACTCTCTGGAGGGAGGCGCAGGTCGGGATTTGTACTGCACGCCCTGAGTGGCACTGCTGACAAAGCCCTGCCAGTGGTGAGGATAAATGGCTTCCCTTCCTGGATTTTCTACATGACATAAACTGTCTTAAAGTCGGAAACTGGCACAGTAGACACACACATACAGAGGCATGATCTTTCCAAGAGGGATCATAGCCACAGTGGAATTTGGGTATAAACTGACTCCCCGTCCTCCTCCATGTGAACAGGAGCCCCGGGGCTCCCACAGCCCAGCAGACTGAGGACTCCAAGCGGCTGAGGGTTCTTGGGACAGAGCCGGCAGGCTCCTAACCTGGTACGGGGTTCTCTAGAACCCGCTCCAGACCCCAACTCCTGGGAACGGGACCAGGCTAGCACCCTGACGCTTCATACTGCTACCCCCGGATGGTGCGGGGCCTAGGCTGGACAGCAGCTCTCCCCTCCTCTCCTCTCCCCTCTGACGCCCCTGCCCTGGGGCACCGACCCACATTCCTCTGGGGACACCAAGTCCATTCGAGGCTGCTGCAGGCTGCTCCTTCACAAATGAAAACCAAAATGAGGGGCAAGAAAGAGACATACTCTCATCTCATCCATAGGAACACAGTTCCGTTCCTGACCGCATCTGGCCCAGTGCTGAGGACCACTGCGTGCTTTTCCACGTTCGATGTCTGGAATCCCTGCCTCTGAGAAGGAGGCCCTGGGCCTCCCGCAGCCCGGGCTGCTGCTCCTCAGGGGGAGGCGGTGACAGGATCCGATCCAGGGTCAGCGGCACAGAAAGGCAGGGCACCCCAGAGCAGTGTTGTGTGGATCCTGGATGCTGACCCCAGAGCAGAGGGCAGGGTGGTGAGCAGCATGCCCTGGGAGCCAGTTTCCTTCAGAGCACTGAGGCACCCAGCTCTCATGCCTGGGCAGGTCCAGCTGGTGACGCTTTGTCGGGCCCCGTGGTGGGAAGCTGTGTGGACAGCCAGGGGCTGGCCAGCTGGGGCTGGACTCTGCTCTGTCCTTTCTCCCAACGCAAGCTCTCCCTGGGAGGGGGTCCTGTGCACGTCACATAACACCCACCCTTTAAAGAGAGAGGACATTCTGGAAGGACTTCCACGCTATGAGATACTAGCACCTCCCTCCCAGGACATCTCTGCCCTCTCATCATGGAGAAGAGTAAGGCTAATTTCCTGTTTCCTTTACTCAGGACCAATTTCTAATTAATACAGGGGCTACTATACGGTTTTAAAGAAAAATTCAAATAGTGTCTGACACGATACTTGTTTCTTAATCTTGAATGTATGTATGCATGGTCTACAAGCCAGTCTCCAAAGGTTACTACTTCTGCCACATTCTTGAAGTGGCAGAGTCACAGAGACAGAAATGACATACAGGCCAGGAAGGCACAGCATCGAGTCCTGGGGTGCATGCATCCTGGGGTGACTCGGGACCCAAGAGGGGGCTGAAGGTACATGGTAAGCGTGGGTGACAGCAGCTGTCATAGGATTTGACTGCTGTGCTGAAACCACACACACACACACACACACACACACACACACACACACAGTGCATTTCCCAATAAACCACGTAGAACATAT
>NW_022900930.1:52908692-53052736 GCF_012274545.1 Fukomys damarensis | reverse complement strand
CACACACACACACACACACACACACACACACACACACACAGTGCATTTCCCAATAAACCACGTAGACCATGTAGATCATCCAGGGCCAACTTCCTGGTTTCTGTGCTGTGCTGCAGGTAATGTAGGTCATTCCCAGGGTGACAAGCTCAGAAGGGGACCGTTGTGGTTGACGTGTAAATGTTCCCCAAAACCTCATGAATTCAGCAGTGGGGCTTATGGAAGTGGCTGGGTCCTGGGACACCACACTATCGCGGGATGGACCGTGGATGAGTCCACAGTGGATGGTGGGTGTGAGGGAGGGAGGGCTGGCTTGCGAAGGTCACGGGACTGTACCTGAGCATGTGTGCAGCCCCGTCCCTGGCCCCCCTTCCTCCTCGTCATCGGAGCATGAGCATCTCTTCCTCCACATGTCCTGCCCCAGATCCTTTCTGGCCTGGAGTCAGCAGAGCACTGACCTGAACCGCGAAGGAAAGAACCTCCCCTCCTGTGCTCAGAGGTGTTGGGTATTTCGTCCTAGCAACAGGAAAGCAACTAAGACAGGAACTCAGGACTGCCTTGTGCTGTTTTCCCTTCTACCTCCCGTTGGTCTATAATTATTTCCAAACAAAAAGCTACACAATGTCCCATCTAATAACAGCCAACATGCCAGCTCCAGTTACCAGGCAGCTGTGTTTGGTTTGGGCTCGTCCCACTCGGCCCTGCTACCACTCTGGGTCCTCCTGTGTGTTAACACGTCTGGTGCAGTGGCACCCAGATGCTACTCCTGGCTGCCCTGGCATCTCCTGATATTGCTGTGTGTCCCTGGGAGAACTACTGATGTAGGGAGAGTTAGAATGCTAAAAAGAAAAAGATTCTTCACAGAAGACTGAACCTAGAACTCTTTTGCATGGTTAATTCTCCTACTAGAATTCGACTGTGATTTATTTGCACAAACATTCAGTGCCAAATCCGACACTACATGCTCTGTAAAAGGTTGCACACAAACACTTGCTAAATATCCAAGTTATTTCGTACCAGTGAGGGCTTTTACCAAAGATCAGCAGTGAAATGCTTCGCCTGCTGCTGGTCCCACCCGATGGAAGGTGAGGTATCAAGAGCACAGAAAGAAAGGCCCCTGAGTAGCGGGCTGCTGGAGCTAAGGAGAGCATGGCTAACCCAAGTCTCCTTCCTGACTGCCTTCGGCCTCCGGGACTCAGGAAGGACACAGCCCCGCGCAGGAGCCCTTCTTTGTGTAGTTCCATACCACGAAATTAACGAGCAGAGTTTCGGTTCGGTAAACTGCACAGATATACAATGTGAATCTCATCCTTCACATTTGCAGGAAGTGATTTCTTAAGTACGGATGTTCTTCTTGATCTCTGGCACTGAGCACTTGCTCCCCAGGTGAGTGACCAAGGAGGTGCATAGCGTGGAGGGCAACTATGGCTGTGAAATGGCAGAGATGCTTCCCTCGTCTGAAAGTTGGGAGGTGACAGACACAAAACACCTGGATATAGTTATTTCTAGGAACAGTTCTCTGGGTAAATACAAGATGCTGACTAATTACAGTTTTAATACTATGTCTGTATCATAAATATGCATTTGATTTGCATTTGTCTACCAAAATATGGTAAATAACTCAAGCCTTAGATAATTAATTGCATGTCAGAGAAAAGTATGACAGTTAGGATACATCTATCCTGACATTTCCCAGAAACCCAAAGTACCACCCTCCTGACAGGGATCTCGGGTGAGGATTGTTTTAATAAAAGTTCAATCCTGCACCATTCAATAGAAAACTAGACTTTGAAAACTAGACATCATTGTTTCACTGACATGAAAGTACTCAGGTGAGACGCTTTATGAGACATTGATTCAGCTTTGCTCATTCTAGTTACACTAGCAAAATAGATATATAGTATTAACATGCAAAGTAATGACAGCTCATACTTCCATGCAAGTTCTTTTCCTTGGTTTTTGGCACTAATTGTAAGAATGCAAAATAAGTAGTTTCAAAAGTGCATATAACCTACACACTGGAAAGATCGCCCAGTCTACCAAGCTAATTCAAGATAGAATGGTCTCCGCTTAAAGAAGTCCAGTCTTATTCTGCATGGACAGGTGTAGCAGGTTACTGCGGGACCTAGCAGGAACCACCCAGCAGACGATGTTCAATCTGTGTGAGGAAGAAGCAGTGACGTGGGACCTCGCTGGGTAGCTGAGGGATTTTAACGCCAGAATATTTACCTGCGTATTCTAAGACTGTATGGGGTAGCGGCCAGACAGGACAAGAATGGTCTTCCCTCCTAGCTCACTGTTCGTCAAGAACACAGTGCTTGTTTTGGGCTGAAAGTGCCCGTTCCTCCCAGGCCTTCCTTAACCCATTTGCAACCCTTTCTAGGAAATGTTTCTCATGCTTTTTATCCACACAAGTTTGAAATGAACCTTAAAAATATGCACCCATGTACTTCCCATCCTCTTCCAAGCAAACTCCTCCTTGAATTTTCCTTTTCTCAAAATTCTATCAGCATAAATTTCCACAGACACTAAATGAATTATAGTGAGAAATCAGGATAAAATACTTTGGGATGATCAATGCCTTCTTATCACAGAAACATTTGCAAGTAAATATAAATCTGCACAGTGAATAACAATGTGTCAATATCGCCTTTGTTTTCCCAGATGCTCAGATTTTATCAGTGCTAATAAATAAATGGGCCACAATCATAGTTTTCACTTTCACGTTAAATCATAAGCTCTTTCTAATCAGTTTCATTCAGGGTTCACCAGATTTTGACATCATAGATCTGATTTTTTTATTACATCAATTTTCTATATTTTTTCTTGTCTTTATTTTGTGTACGTCTGCTGTAATCTTTATTAATTTTTCTTTTTTTCAGCCTTGGATTTGGTTTCTTCTGTTTTCTAGGTCCTAAGGTATAACAATAAGCATCCATTTGAGTTTTTTTTTAGTGTAACTCTGCAGGGGTGTAAATGTCCTCTTAGTAACCCTCTTACTGCATTCTGTACATTTTAACAAGCCACGTTTTGATTTTTATTAATACATATTTAAATTTCTCTTTTTGTCTTTGATTCAGTTGGAATTGAAGAGTATCTTACATCATTCTCACCTATTTTTGAATTTTCTGATTTTTCTTCTGCTAATTACTCTGTAGTACTCTTTCTGCAGTGAATCATCCCACGTTTCTATTACAGGCCACGTTGCTCTAAAAGACACAAATTCCTTCAGAATGACCCAGTGTTAGGGCGCGGCAACCCCAAGCAGATGAGCTACGTCTCATGGCTTGTAATAGAGATGTGCACCGCTGCTCTAGGTGTCTCACGTCACACCTTGTCACCCACCACACCCAGGAGGCGTTTCCTAAGGTGCATTTCCATTAGGAAATCTAGAAATAAAACAGAACCTGAAATTCTGCAGTACCACGAAAAAATGTGGGTTCAAAAACTCAGATCTGATGTACAGATCCCATCACTACGACACTGTTAAATGTCTCAGGTATAGCCTGTGTGGTGGGAAACTAGGAGACCTGAGGCCAGCGGAGCCCAGTGAGACCAGTACCCACTGTGCCCATGTCTTTGTCCAGCAAAACCAGAGCAGCTGTGTAGCAAGGGTGAGTAGGAGCTTCGTTCTGGGAGTGTGTATATGCCCGATTCAGATTTGAAAGAAAAGATTTCGACGGATTACGCTCCCTGTGTCAAGGCACTAGCTTCCTCTCTGTTTCACATGTTATCTTAGGATGGGAGGACTCCAACTGCTCTCCCACGTGCTGTTAAACAACACACATGCTGGGCACATGCACCCCTCCTGGCATCCAGCCGCACTCCCTCCAGCCGTGCAAAAACCTGTTCCTGCCCCACCTGTGCTGCGCGCTGTCCTCAAACTCGCTCCTCAAGCTTTTCTTGCCAATTTACAGATTTCCTTCATCTTTAATGGTGTGGTCGACTACAGGGAGAGCTGTTTTCATGCCTTTCCTGAACAGTGTGGCTTTGCGTGTGCAGCTCGGCGCTGTCTCCATCTCTACCGCTGCAAACCACCTTAGCCTGACTCCTGACCTATCTGTTTAGGGATGAACAGATATGTTTAACTTTGCCAGTTAGAAGGAAAAGCTTTTCAAAAATTAAAATCATTAGGGTGGGGATTTAGCTCAGTAGCATCGTGACTGCCTCACAAGTGTGAGGTCCTGAGTTCAATCCCCATTACTGAAGAAAAAATTTAGGATAATTTACTTCCAGGGATTAATCCAAAGTCACATTCCTTAGGGAGTGCTGTGCTGGAGGTCATTCTGTGGCTGCGGCCTGTTGTTCCACAGCCAGATGATTTCAGAGAAGGCCAATGTGCATGGTTTTCTTCGGCACTGGGATAACTTGGCACACCTTAGTAAATCCAGACATAGGCCACGGGGCAAGCATTCACAGCATCTTCAGGGAGGATCTGTTCTGTTGTGCTCT
This sequence comes from Fukomys damarensis, assembly GCF_012274545.1. Lineage (NCBI taxonomy): Eukaryota > Metazoa > Chordata > Mammalia > Rodentia > Bathyergidae > Fukomys > Fukomys damarensis. Next base: position 53,048,287 of record NW_022900930.1, on the reverse strand, counting down.
GATGAGGATCTCATGGGAGTTTTCTGTCGGTCACACTTCTGCCACATTTCTGGCTGCCTGAATTTATGCACTGGGAGTCTACAAGCTGCCTGCTAGAATGCCTTAGTCTTAAATCCATTGAAACACAGCCAGGGTGCTGTAAGAGGACAGTGAAGAAAGAGACAGAAATGCTGATTTCCAGGGTGGGACAACCTGTGGGCCTCTGTGTACCACGTAAGACTAAGTCAGTAGGTCAAAATGACAAGACAAGGGATGCAAATGAGATTTGTAGATCGCTTGCATGGCATTTCCTCCCTTGAGCAATCTGGCTGCTCAAAGCCTCCTGTGCTGTTCAGAGGTTCGTGGTGGCTGGTTACGTGGCTGGGTCCCACTGTAGGCTGAGTGCTATGCCAGCCCTTGTGACACTGCTCCTGGGGCAGCAGGGGACCCCGTGGGCTGAAGGGAGCCACGCATCAACAGGTGACTGGCAAGGAGCCCAGCAACTCTGTCCCACGGTGCAGCCTGATTCAGAAGCCCCACACCACTGCACACACTCACAGGTCCTGGGGAGAAAGGGGAGCTGTCCCCCTGCTGCCCGCAGAACCGACTGTGGTCAGGCCAGTCTCTGATGCTCACACCAGAGCTGCCCGTGGTAACACAGCGATGGCTTCCAGCAGCCACACCAAGACCCCGGGCGTGTCTTCACACATGGGCACCAGTAGCAATGCCAGGCCTTGCATATGATACCTCGTGTGCATGAGTCACCCCTTCATTCTCCAAGTCCTGGCAACAGTAGCTTCTGCAGGGTCTATTGCTGCCACGTAAATGGACTCCCATGCATGAAGTCTCCGTGCTGACCTGGAGACCAAGAATGGACTTGGAGTCGGGAGCAGGTGCCCCTATGGCCCAGTGGGGTTGAGCATGAATTCCTGTCCAGCAGTGGGGCTACCTCAGCTCCCACAGGGCAGGTGACCAGGACCTGCTTTCCAAGAAGAGGGCTGCCATTAGAAGTGTGAACTCCACCGCCCTCTGTTGGTGGTTAGGAGTGTAGGCAGAGTCCGGAGACGTTGGCCCTCAAAGCTGTCTGCTCTCCTCCTGCAGGCCCCGGGAGACCCGCCCACAGCAGCACCCCGCCCATTGGAGGATTCGCTCCTCTTTCCCACCTGTGGCAGTAGCAGGTGTGAGTCATTCCGGGGAAAGCTGAGAAGTGGTTATTCACGTCAGTACCTGTGCTTTGTGGTCCAGAGCGGAGGCCCAGGCTGAGCAGTGAGACGGAAGCCAGCCGTGCTCTGTATGGGGCGCTGGCTGTGGAAGTAAATTCAGGTCTTTCTTGTATGACTTCTATTCCTTCCTCTGCAGGAGATTTTACTCTTTCAGCGTGCATCACAAAGTATTATGCAGCAAGAACAATGAGCACACCCTCTCACTCCAGAAGCTGGCCGTGTACAGCGTGTTTGCTAACTACAGTATAAAATATTCACAATTATTTGCTCAGGAGTATAACACAAGTGTTTCCATGTCTCCTTTAGAAGGCTTGATCACCTTATGCGATCTGCATTTTTGCTGGTAAAATTTATGAAACATCGTTTATTTTGGGCAAGCTCCAGATTGACTTGCAATGATTTATTTTACACAAATTGTATATTTCCTCACACAATATGAAGGCTCAAAAAGGGTCTAATTTCTTAATTGCAGCTGGAAGTAGAGGCTAAGAAATAAAGAACTCAGCCAACTAAAGATGCCTGTCATGAGCATGTGGAACAGACAGATATTGCGGCACTCGTAGTGCCCTATGGACTCCATGACCCCGCCCACGTCCCATTGCCAAGAATCCTATCTTAATTACGCAGTGGTCAAGGCAGATTCCTCCATGGGCAGCGTGTGCTCACTCAGAGGAAGGACTCATTCTATTACGGGACCCTGGTTAGGACCAGGCACTGAGCCATGTTCCTGCAAGGCCAGAGCGAGCCCTGCATGTGCTCAGGGGAGGTTCAGGGCTCCTCTACACAGGTAGCAGCAGAAGAGCAGAGTTACGTTTCCTGACAGGAGGGTGACAGGGCTGAGGGTTCAGACTCACAAGCACCTGGGGGTAACTAGGAGGCACGTGGCCCAGAGCAGGTCCCACAGTGCGTGGCAGCGCAGCGCTCCAGGGAGCTCCTGAGTGGCAGCAATGTAGGGTCCCTGGAAACGCCCTGGAGAGTCCTGTGCGGCAGACAGATACAGGCCGACACCTGGAAGAGTCACTCTGGCTCCTCTGTTGGGGCAGATGGAGCAGAAGGGGGGATGGGTCCAGGAGAGGACGGAGCGATCTGGCTGTGCCTGCTGGTGCCAAGGCTGTGACTGGCAGGAGCTCAGGGTGCTGAATCAGGGGACACCAGGCAGACAGAGAGGATGGGTGGGGGATAACCACACCCTTCCCAGCCTCGCAACTGAGAGAAAGGAACTGACGTTCTCTGAGCAGATGGATGGAGCAGGCAGCTGGAGAAAGGAGGCTGAGATGGAGGCCAGAGTGTCTGGGAGTGGCCTCACCTAGAAGCTTCTAGAACACTGAGAAGTGGCAGGGGACAGTCATCGGTGCATGGCTGGGCACCCAGAAGTCCGGGGAGAAGTGTGGAAATGGTCATCATGCAAGTCACCAGGCTGGAGTGAGGAGGGGTGGGGAAGGGAAGACCTGGAGAGCACCCGCCCCAGGGCTCGGTGTGGAGCGGCCCAGGATCGGCCCGAGCCCACCCCAGGTCCAGGTGGGCTCACGGAGCGGCCTCCAGGGGGCAGCACAGCGGCTCCCCTGCACCGGGCTGATCTGGAGACACCGCACAGCCCACTCTAAATCTCATTCCCTGAAGAGAAATGCTACCAAGGACATGGCCAGAAATGCTCTGGTCTAAGATATAAATCAAGAAGAAAAGTACAAATACAAACATGGAAAGGGCAATGTTTTAATTTACCAATTTACTTTTAATCTGAATGCATTTAAAATGTATTGCATATCTCCCATACCTCCTTTCTCATATTATCAAAGATATATCATATGTTTCTTGATCTTTTTTTAAATCCTTTTTTCCTTACTCGGGCAATTTTAGCAGAACATCACAAAATTAGTTTCAAAATACTATCACGTGGAAATAAACTAGTCTATGATATTAGCATAGGCAGAGCCAGGACGTTAGGAATCAGACTTTGCCTCTCACTGGCTATAAGGCACTGTAATAAATGGCCTGTGGATGATCCCTAGCGGGGGTGAGGCACTGTGCCCATCCCTATCTGTTCATGCATATGGTTGCTATTTTAAGAAGGAGAAAATCTTAATTGTCAAGGTCTTTTTTCCCTAGAACGCTATACTCTGTTAAGTAAACTGGTAGCATGGAGCACTCTTCTACAAAGAAAAACATAATAGATTTAACTATGATCCATTGTTATGAAGATGAAAATATTCTCATGAATTTGTAAATTTAGAAAAATGGGTTAGTCTTACATTTAACATCATAGTATCTAAGTGTTTATGCCTTAATTTGCCATAAAACTACATTCTTTGTTTTTATAAATGTTTTAACTTCTTCAACAGTGGAGCTGAAAAAAGCAGGGGAAGCTATCTGATTGCGGACAAAGTGAATTTCAAACCAAAACTAATTAAGAGAGGCAAAGAAGGTCACTACATCCTTGTAAAGGGAACAATCCAAGAGGAGGAGATGGCAATCATAAATATATATGCACCAAACACTACTGGCCCCAACTATATGAAACAAATATTAAGGCACATGAAACACAAAATAATCAATCACACAGTTGTGGTGAGGGATCTCAATAATCCATTGTCACAAATAGACAGATCACCTAGACTAAAAATAAACAACAAAATATAGAACTGATCTAAGCTTTTGAACAAATGGATTTAATAGATCTCTACAGAGTGTTCCTCCCCACAAAATCAGAATATACATTATTTTTGGCTGCACATAGGTCATTTTCCAAAACAGACCACATGCTAGCTCATAGAACATGTTTAAGTAAATTCAAAGGAAATAAAGTTATTTCTTGTATATTATCAGATAATAATGCAATTAAACTGGAGATCAATAGCATAAAATGCCATATGAACTTCACACATGGATATTGAATTACACTCTCCTGAACAACCAATGGGTCACAGCAGAAATTAAAGAAAAAAATTAGACAGTTTCTACAATTTATTTTATTATTATTATTATTATTATTACTATTATTTGATTTGTTTTTTTGAGACAGAGACTCACTATATAGTTGAGACTGACCTGGAACTCACAATGTAGTTCAGGCTGATCACAGACTCACAGAAATTCTCCTGCCTCAGCCTCCCAAGTGCTGGGATTGCAGGCATGCACCACCACACCTGGCAGTTTCTACAATTTAATGATGATGCAGGTACAACATACAGGAATCTGTGTGATACAGTGAAAGCAGTATTATGTGGGAAATCCATAGGATTGATGCCCACACTAGGAAAACAGAGAGAGACCTCAAATTAACAACCTAATGGAGAATCTTAAACTCCTACAAAAGAAGAGTAAGAGAAACACAAAGCTCAGACAAGGGAGGAAAGCATAAAGATCAGAGCAGAAATTAGTGCCATGGAGACTATGAGAATGATAAAAAAAACAAATCAATGAATCAAAGAGTTGGTTTTTGAAAGAATAAATAAAATCAATAAATGCTTAGACAAATTTATCAAAAAAAGGAAAAGAAAGTTCAAGTTTATGAAATTAGAAATGAAAATGGTGAAGTCACAACAGATCCACCAGAAATCCAGAAGATCATCAATACTTATTTTGACAACCTGTACTCTAATAAAATGGAGAACACAGAACAAACAGACATATTTCTAGATACACATGAATTACTGAAGTTGAATGAAGAAGATGTAAAAATTCTAGGGCTGAGGATTTACCTCAGTGGTTCGGTGGCCTGCCTTGCAAGCACAAGGACCCGAGTTCAGTCCCTGGTTTAAAAAAAAAAATTCTAAATATCTCAATTACAATCAATGTATTAAAATGTAATTAAAAATTTACCAACAAAGAAAAACCCAGGTCCTGATGGCTTCACTGCTGAATTCAACAGACATTTAGAGAAGAACTATTGCCACTACTCTTTAAACTTTTCAATGAAATTAAAAGGGAAGAAATATTTCCAAACTCATTCCTGGAAGCACGTGTTACTTTGATTCTCAAATCAGAAAAGACCCAAACAAAAAAGAGAACTACAGGCCAATTTCCCTAATGAGTATACATGCAAAAATCCTCACTAAGATACTGGCAAACAGAATACAGAGGGTCATCAAGAAGATTATATACCCTGACTAAGTCAGATTTATCCCACGGTGCAATGATTTACATATGTAAATCAATAAATGTAATGCACTATACTAACAGAGTCAAGGACAAAAACCATATGATCATCTCAATAGATGCAGAAAAAACATTCAATAAAATTCAACACCCACTAATGATAAAAACCCTATAGAAAATTGGAATAGATGGTCTTTATCTCAACTTGATAAAGACTATCTATGAAAAGCCAACAGCCAACATCATATTCAATGATTAAAAATTGAAAATCTTCTTGCTAAAATCAGGAATAAGACAAGATGTCCACTATCACCATTCCTGTTCAATATATTTCTTGAAATATTAGCCACAGCAATTAGACAAGAGAAGAAAATAAAAGCAGTAAAGATAAAAAAGGAAGTAGTTAAACTGTCATTATTTGCTGATGATATGATGCTCTGCATAGAAGACCCAAAAAACTCTGCCAAAAGACTTCTAGACTTCATTGACAGATTCAGTAGAGTAGCTGGATACAAGGTAAATACTCAAAAATCAATAGCCTTCTCGTACACAAATAACAGACTCACTGATAGTGAAATTAGGGAAACAATCCCTTTCACAACAGCATCGAAAAAAATGAAGTATCTAGGAATCAATTGAACAAAGGAACCAAAAGACCTCCACATTGAGAATTACAACACTCTGAAAAAAAAAAAAAAGATAGAAGAGGATATAAGAAAATGGAAAGACATCCCTTGTTCCCAGGTAGGAAGAATCAACATGAAAATGGCCAGACTTCCAAAACTGCTATACAGATTTAATTCAATCCCTGTCAAAATCACAACAGTATGTTTCACAGAACTAGAGAAAACAATCCAAAAATTCACTTGGAATCAGAAGAAACCTAGAAGAGCAAAAGCAATTCTAGGCAACAGAGACATAGCAGGGGGTATCACAATCCCCAACTTGAAACTACACTACAATGCCACTGTGATAAGAACAGCATGATACTGGCAAACAAAAAGACCCAAGGATCAGTGAAACAGATTAGAAGATGCAGAAACAATTCCTGACTTGCTTAGCTACCTCATCTTTGACAAAGGAGCCAACCATCCTCACTGGAGGATAGATAGCCTCTTTAATGTTCGAAAAACTGAATTTCAGCTTGTCAAAGATTAAAACTAGACCCATATCTTTGACCATGCACTAAACTAAAATCCAAGTGGATTAAAAATATAAATACTAAGACAGAAACACTAAACTTGATGGAAGGTAATTTAGGTAGAACTCTTGAAGTTTCAGCTAAAAAAACAAAAAACAAAACAACACTATATGAACAAATCTTTAGTAGCACAGGAACTAGCATAAATAACAACTGGGATATCACCTTTTAAAAAAGTTTCTGCACTGTCAGAGAAATCACAGAGTTAAGAGACAATGCACAATGTGGGAAAAATATTTACCAGCTGTTCCTCAGACAAAAGTCTTCTATCTATAATATATAAGAAACTTTAAAAAAATCAGAATCCCCCAAGCATAAAGACCCAATTCAAAAATGGGAATCTGAAATGAACAGATATTTCTCAGACGAAGAAGTAAAAGAAGAAAACAAACATGGAAAAATGTTCCACATCACCATCATTCGAGAGATGCAGATGAAAACAACACTGAGATTCCATCTCACCCCAGTAAGAATGGCTGCTATGAAGGAATCAACCAATAACAAATGCTGGCAGGGTTATGGGGAGGTAGGAACCCTTCTCTATTGTTGGTGGGAGTGCAGACCGTTGCAACCACTGTGGAAATCAATATGGAGATAGCTCAAATAACTAGGATTACAGGTTCCATTTGACCGAGCTATTCCTTTGCTGGGTGTCTTCCCCAAAATATTAAAAGAATCATATCACAGTGATTATGCTCACCCATGTTTATAGTGGCATGGTCCGTAATAGCTGTAGTTTTGAAACAGCCCAACTGCCCACCAAGTGGAGATTGGATACAGAAGATGTGCTATTGTTTTTTTTTAATAACATGGAGCACTACTTTGCCATAAAGAATGAGAAACTAGAGACATTAATAGCTAAGTGGATGCAAATTGAGGCCATGCTCTTAAGTGAAGTTAATAAGTCACACATGTATAAATAACAAATAGTTTCTCTGTTGTGAAAAACTAAAAGTGTAAATAAGGATCAAATGCATAACTGATATTGTGTAATAGGAAGAAAATTCTAAAAGAGTAGAGGAACTGAGAGAGGTAGGGGAAAGGTAAGAAGGAAAAATAAAAAAAATATGTGAAAAGGAAAAAATGGAAACTGGGAGGGTTGGGGGGGGTGAGAAAGGTATGGGGAACGGGGAAGAGTAGGAACCAAGATGCATCATGTGAAGGTACAAGGTCCCAGTGATGCATGTGAGTGGGTCCTATACCTAAAATGTACCAATAATCTTAATACCGATAAAAAAGAGTGGTGGGGAGAAAAGAGGCAGTGGATGTTAGACCAAGATAAACTATATTTATGGCTTAACTTATCATTTCAAGGAGTCACTGTCAAATGCATTAGACCGCAGCTCTGCTGGTGAGCTGCTCTTCTGGTTACAGCACAGACATTCTTACTGTAAGTGTTTATAATCCAACTTGCAGATGGAAGCTGGGCCTGCGGGGACCCTGCCACAGGCCTTTAACTCACAGCCACCTCCCTGCTGGACTCAAGGACTAAGAGCATGCCCTAGCATGCCCTGCCCTTTGGAGAACATGTGCTAAACCCTCGCTGCAGGAAAGGCTCCTGCAACCCCCCTGTGGCCGCTCTCCATCGCTTCTCAGCGTGGGGCAGAAGATGGATGGGAATGTGCTGCCCGCAGGTGGAGACTCGAAGCTCTCGGAGGGCAGAGTCCTCACCTTCCAGGGCTGGGATGGGGATGCTCTGACCTATGGTCCCAGAGTCTCAAACAGCTTTGCGCCGGGAAGACCGCGGCTCTACGGCTGGAGCACATGAGTGAGCTTCCCGCATCCAGTTCTCCTCCATAAAGCCACTCTGAGGTCGACGGCCAGAGGAGCCTCACAGGACCTTCCATCCAGAACCGCTACCCTGGAGGTCCTGTTAATGACACCCCCACATCCTTCTGAAGCCCTTGCTGCGATTCCGTCCGTGCTCAGCTATCCGCATGCTAACGAGTCTCCCTTGGGCTAGCTCCAAGGGGCATCACACTGGAGCTGCCGGAGGCAGGCCGGGTCCTGGGAGATACGTGGCACAGGCAGTGAGCATCCCTGTGAGGGTCGCCCTGCCGGGGCCAACTCTCACTGCCAATGCCCGGCCAGCATGCGTGAGGCTGGGTCCGTGGTTGCACGCATGGCTGCGTCCATTCTGCACTCACCTGAGGCTGGGGCCAGGGGCAGGTGTGGGCACTGCGCTACTGTTGCTCCTGTTTATCCTGATCACACCCCAGCCTTCCCATAATGTGCCACAAATTGCTTCACAAAAGGAAAAAGCTCAGTGAATGGCATTGCTCACACCTGTAATCCTGGCAGTCTGGGAGGCTGAAGCAGGAAGATCTCAGGTTTGAACCCAGCCTGGGCAACTTAGTAAGTCAGGGAGACCCTGACTCCAAATAAAAATAAAAAAGGTCAGGATAAAGCTCAGTGTCAAGACCCGGGGCTCAGTTCCTGGTGCTGAAAGAAAAAAATAATCCACATTTTGCAATAAAACACTACAAGGAAATCTTGTATAAGTTGCCATATGTGGACAGAACAGATCTGCTCGAGAGTGGTTTGGCGAAGCTTTTATATTTCTAGCGCCTGCCTGCACAGTGGTCTGATGCTCTCTGGCAGATATTCCTGGCACTGGTGTCATGTGCAGGGAGCCAGGCCCGAGGGTCCCACAGGGCCACTGCTGAATGAGGGGTGAGACAGAGGAGGCGCCCCAGGCATGGGCCGCACATGGCCGGCTGAGGGGAAGCACAGCGTCCCATCCTCCATCACTGCCTCACAGCAAGCCCAGTGGGTGGGGTAAAACAGCCTCACAGCCACAGAACATCGCTGTGCTCACTGTTCTAGGGGTGGCTGGAATCTCAAATAGGCTGCAGCCCTCCCTGGGTAAAACCTCATGTTCTGTGAATAGGCTCCAAAAGCAGAATTTATTGACCAACAGAGGCAAAGTCAAGCAGCAAATGCACACACTTAATAACGCGGCCTACGGAATCAGGGGGAGCAGGCAGAGGACCCCAGGTTAAGAGGCCACATGGGCACCGGGGCAGATCCGCCCCCAGTGCACTGCGACTCACAAGGTATAGGCCCGTCTGCCACAGGGCAGTGAGGAGATCTAGAGCCCCAGAAGGAACTTTCTCCACCAAGTTCAGTCTGTCAAAAGTTCTCCCTAACTATAAATGGCAGTGAAATTCAAGTAGAAGCAGCAGTCAGATTTCTGTGGTATTCAGAGATGCTTTAGGTAAGCCCAGACCATCTTGCACCGAACAGCGTGTTTCCTCTCTGGGAACCAAATCTCCTCAGAGAACCCTTGCTAGCATCCATGCAGATAGTGCTTGTCAACTTGGCCTCATGAGACGTAAAGCTTCCTTTCTAAATGGAGAGAGCAGGAGGACTCCTGATATAACCATGTTTCTCACTGCAAGGTGCTATGGTCAAAAGCCATCAGCCAGTGCTACAAAAATGATGCACATTATGAGAGGCCCATTCACACAGGAACATGTGAAGATTACGTGAAATCCTACACAGTTTTCACAGAACCACGTGAAGAAAATCCTGAAACGCCTATCATCGGCCTTGGTTTGAGACAGAGGGAAACGCCACAAGCTATTCTGTAACCCAACAAGGGCAGGAGCTCTGTGCTCACTATGAGCATGGGACAGCTGCCAGGTAAACTCTGGAGAAAGAGGCAGAAATGAGATGCACGAGTGCTCACCTCAGCCTTATAAGAAGGTAGTATTTGTTCAGCAAAACAAGAAAAAGGACCCAGCCTAGTTTTTACTTAAAGACCCAAAATTTGGGGCTGGGGATTTAGCTCAGTGGTTAGGTGGCCTGCCTTGCAAGCGCAAGGACCCAAGTTCAATCCCCAGTACCAAAAAAAAAAAAAAGAAAGACACAAAATTTGTTTTGCATTTGCAGTCTGCATGTTCTCACCACAAAGACAGGCTGCATGTTTGGGGTCATCAATATGCTAATTAGCTTGATTTGAATATTGTGTATTACATACATGTATGGAGATATCACAGTGCACCCAATAAATGTGTGTAATTATTATGTCCCAGTTAAAATAGAGAAATATATTAATGTACACATTTTGAAATTTGATCTCAAATCTGGTCTTTGAAATCTGATAATAAAATACAGCTTGTAATCTTCTTTTGCATGTTTTTAAGTTTGGAATAATTAGATCTCCCATCCCATTTTAAAATAAGTGAGATGTACTAAAATTCTTACGGGTGTTTTTAAAGAGAGATTGTTGGGCAGTCATAAGGGTTTTCTGAATTGTGACAATGTCCCTTAAGATACAAGAGATTCCCAAACATTCTGCAGTGGGCTGGAAGGACAGCACAGGAGGTGGGGAACACCCGTGAGTGCTGAAACCCAAGGCAGCTGCTAATTGCCTCGTCCTGCTGGCCGCTGGAGACTTGAGACGTCCTGATAGCTCAGAGGGAGAGTCCTGCAGAAGCTTGGGGCATGGCCGCACAGGCCTCGGATCCAGGCAGCTGCCCCTCCCTGGTGTTACACACTCTGGGGGACTGAGAGGGGAAGACCGCTGACTATTTTATTTCAGCTGGGAGAACTGAGTGACTTAGCAAGACCATGTACCAAATTAAGGAATCAACAAACAGGCTGGGGTTGTAGCTCATAGCTCAATGCAGGAGCCCTGAGCAAAAAAAAATAAGCAAAGAACTGCAGAATGATGCTTATATTACCTGTGTTTCCATTAGAAAGGACTAAACAAAACCACACATCCAGACACAGAGAGAGAGAGAGAGAGAGAGAGAGAGAGAGAGAGAGAGAGAGACTACCAAAAGTGTATTAAACTTTTACACTTAAGCAGTTTACCACACAAACGTGATCGCTTTCCCTGGCTGGGGCTGACTTTCCCATTTCATATGCTGTGTTGGGTTTTGAATCCAAATCCAAGGACCACTACGGTGGGCCCTGGGAAGCACTGACCTCTCAGTGCCTTAATAACATACACCGTGGAGTGGCCAGCCACTCCCTGGGAAGGTAAACTAGTGCCTCTGACAAGACGCCATGACATCCTCATGTGGTCTGGGTGCGAGGCGTCCCTCCCTACTACGTGGGCAACTTATCCACCCATCTTCTTCCCTTGCCTCGTGGAGCACTGTGCAAGCTGAGTGAAATTTCATAAACGTTTGGCAGAAAGACAGGGGGATGAGGGGAAGAAGGAATTGAGCCACAGAGGGAAAATGCTTCTGTGAACATAAAGCAAGTTCGGAATGCTGGAAGGTGAGGTGTTAGGATCATTTAGAATTACAGGTTTGCATCAGGCCTGTCGAAAGGGGTCTGGAGGGTACAGAGGGCAAGACCATAACTGCTAAGTACGGGGATCCCTTCCTCCCTCATCCTCCTCTCAAGCAGGGTGGACAGAGGTTGCGCATGCACACACACACATGTGAACACACACACACACATGTGCGCACACCCCAGTCCAGTTTAAATTCAGACAACTGCCACAGTGATACAAAAGGCAAGCTAATTTAACAACAAAATAAAAATTTCCTTACTGCAGGTACCTTCCTCCTACTTTGTTTATTCTTGAACTCAGTAAAATTGCATTTTGAAATTCATCAAAAAATGTGAAGACAAAACTCCTACTTGGGGAAGAAAACTCATCCACAAGAAAGTTAAGACACTATTGTCACTACTAATAAAAATATGTAAGGTCATATTTGTCAATCTGTGAGTGATTTGTTGAAAACTATAATGGATTTATTCATCTAAATACTTATTCTCTTAAGCATTATGAATTTTATTAGCATGGAAATATGTTGGAAACAGGTTGTTAAGTAACAAAAAAGAGCAGATTCCATGTGATGCCACGGAATGTGATTTCACTCCGCTCAGACTTGACCGCTGGATGTGTGTGGAGGGCCATGGCCACCTCTGCCAGGAGGGACAGTGTGGCTTCCGTTTCTCTTCATTTTTTAAATATATCAAACATAGCACGAACTTTCCACTTTGGTCATTCTGCTGTCCTGAGACATTTTAACATTTGCTGAGTCGGGAGCTTGGTTCACGCTCGCCGGCTCCCTTCTGCTGTGGACCCCACGCAAGCAGAGACGTGGGCTCCGCAATCTGAGAGAGCGTGGTTTGTGCTATTTGTGTTTCCCACTAGTGCAATCACTCCTAGGTTTAAATATTTTTAAAAAGCATTTAAATCGAAAAACATTTTGAGATAATGATGTGTATGTCTGCATACAATGACTGTAAAATATTAAACACCGAAGAAAAGCTGACGGTTCTGAGACCTGTAAAACGAACCGTGTGCGCTCCCCTCCCTTGTTGGGAGCAGCACAGCCGCAGCCAGTCTCTGAGCGGGGCTGACCACTCCCCGGGCAGGCGCGGCACCCGGGACGGAGCCCCTTGCTCTCCCAGCCCAGCCTAGGGTCTGGCACCAGCTTGGGCTCCGCCCTGCGCAGACCCCGCACTGTAGCACCTCAAGGCAGCGGACAGACTGGCAGGGACATCAAGAGAGCAGAGGCCTGAGAGGAAGCCAGGGCGGGGAGGGCTGGGTTGCTCTCAGCCACGCCCGGGACAGCATCGCCCTGTGGAGATCAGGACCCCACCCCAGGTGGCTCCTCAAGGGCCCCACACTGAGTTTGGTGGCCCCACTGGGGGCCCAGCTTCCAGCTCTGGGGGGACAAATCACATCCAGACCAGAAACGCACACATCGTCCTACTCCTCCTCACTTTGAAACGAACAAAACCGTCTTCACCTTTCTTCTGTAGGTGCTAAGCCTCTAAGAACAGTTGTATATTCTTGGAATCATTCAATTTAAAGCATTGCCATCGATCTCACTTTAGTTATTAAGACTTGAAAGACGTAGTGTAAATATGCAAGTGGCTGCCACAGACTCCTTATCCCGGGACAAGCCCTAATCCGGGTTTGCTTCTCTCCATACGTGTTGCTGCCCATGTCATCTTCCGGAAGTACCGCGAGGCCTTTCTAGTTTGCACCTCTGCTCACGTCACCTGTTCATACCTTTCCTCCCTGGTCTGCCCTGAGACACCATTTGTAACGTCTCAGCTCTTCAAATGCCGTTCAGGGTGAGCCAACGGACCTCTTCTGAATCCCAACTGCTAGGAAGAAGAAGTAAAAGAGGAGGGCAGAAGAAGAAAGACGGACGGAGAAGGACAGAGCGAAAGAGGAGGAGCAGGAGGAGCGGAGGATTGCGGGAAGAAGAGAAAAGAGGAGGGGAGAGTTTAGTGTTTAGCAGACCATGTTCTAGGTGCTTTCGACTGAGGTTTTGCTCCTCACAGCAACCCTGAAGGCAGACACTATCAACACAGCAGGAAAGGGCCTGACACTGGGGATAAGGGAGTATAATGCCTAACCCCAGCCCAAGGTCCAGTGTGCAAACCCGAGCCCCACACCGCACTGTGAGGCCTCCGAGTACCCCGTTTCAGACGTCTCCAACCAGCTGGCCTCCCTTGCACGACAAGGACTTGACAATCAACCGGAAAAACTGTAATGGGTGGTGCAGCCTCAGCTGAAACTTGACTTTGATTCCTCAGCCATTCTCAGGCCACTTTCCAGGTAAGAGTTCCAGCGCTCTGGCTATCCTCTCCCTCTGCTCCTGAAAGTCCTTCCTGATCTTAGCACTGGAATGCCCTGCCTCTGCCTTTTGTCTTCCTATGACCCCAACCCTGATGCTAACCCTGACCCTGAACATCGCCCTGCTGGCCCAGCTCAGGAGCAAGCCTGCCCTGCTCTCTCCCGAGTGAGGAGACCCATTGCCTTCTGCAGAGGTTCCTCATGTCCTCCTCCTCCCCTGGCCGTGGCAGCTCAGGGCTGTGTCCCCAGGGGAAGCCTAGGGCTCAGACTTGCAGGTGACAGTAGGAGCCGGGGCTGAGGGACACTCAGGTTTCTGAGCCTGTCTGCTCACCCTGCTGCAAACTGGCTACGTTTCCCCTCTGTGAAAGTGCTGTGAAAATGCCCAGGACGTGACTGTGAAGGATACGGGTTCTGTAATGGTGCTATGCATTTGCTAACAAAACCACTTTTAGAAGTGTTAAGCATTTACTTCCTTAAACAAAGGTTTAAATATTTTATCTCATTTTCATGCTGTCCTCCAGATTCATATATATGGTTGGCAAATATCAAAATTTCCTTTTGTTTCTCTTTTTTTAAATCTGTACCAGGGATGGAATTCGAGCCCTTACGCTTGCGAGACAGGAGCTGGAACCACTGAGCTAAATCCCCAGTCCCAGAATTTCCCGTTTCAAGACTGATACAGCATTCCATTGTGGATCGCACTTGAAATACACTGTTTTACTTGTCTGTCAAACCTCAGTAAATATGGAAGAAAAAGAACAAAGAAAAAACAAGTGAAAAATAGCAATATTTTGACTGCTCATGTCCTCTAAGAGTTTTGTGAATGTTTAGTACCAATAAAATACTACATCCAAAATTTTAATTAAAATAAGATGCTAAAATTATTTCACCAGAAAGCAGATTTTCGATATACAGGCAGCTCTCTGGGAGATACATTTCAGCACCCAAGACCCCTGCTCATGTGCCTTATCTGAAATCACAGAGTATTTGTAGATCGCTCACAATAAAACAGCACAAATGCTGAAAATTTTGGCACTGTGTTCAACAAATAATGACAAGAAAAAGGTCTATTTATGTTTATAGATGCATTTTTCAAAAGTTACTTTTCATCAGTGGTTGGTTCAATTTAAAAATGTAGCAGCCCAGAGTGCAGAAGACTACATAGCCCCAAAGCACTTGAGGGTTGGGCCAGGGTGTCCTGAACTTGACTCCCACCGTCCCTCAGTCCAGCGCTCACACATGCATCTGTAGATATACACACGCATGTGTGCACGCCCGCACAGATACGTGCGGATGCTGTCTGAATCTCTTCCTCATTGCTGGTACAACATACCAGACACCCACAAGTTAAAGGAGGAGAGGTTTACTGGGCTCACAGTCTGTACAAGTTTTAGTCTGTAGTTGGTTGGCCCCAAGCCAGGGTAGCATGGCAGTTTTCATGACAGAGGAGAAACAGTCCATGATGGCAAAGGCAGAAAGCAGACACAGGAGTAAGGAAGGGGAAGGTCAGACACCCTTCCAGCCACAACCATAGCGACCCTCTGCCTCTCTCCAGGCTGTAATCCACTGGCAAGTGTCACACACCGTGATCTAGTACCTCATAGAAGCCCCACACGTTAGTGCATGAGGCTTTGGGATTCATTTTAGATATAAACATAACACATTCATAAAAGAATTCAGTGCAGCACCGGTCTTCAACAATACATTTAGTCTTTTTGATGAAGACCCTGTGAATGAACTTGGAGTCTATTTTCTTTTACTTCTTATAACCTACATTTCAGTATTGTATCTTCACTTCTAAAGGAGCTAATCATGGTCCTATCAAGAGTTTTATCTGCCAAAGCCAGTCTACTGATCATGTTGACAACTCTGTTTATAAATGTTGTTTCACTATATTAATTTTATCGGCTGTGATGATAGTATGGTAGGAAGAGTTCTGATAGAGATTGCTGTAAATTTGATTGACTATTGAACAAAATCTCCAGTGATTATTTAAAGAGAGCAGAACATGCCCCACAGTAGGTTCTCCTAATGGCTTTGGGCTTTTGTTAAATAAAGAATTTCTGGTTTCCTCCCTACTTGACATTACAAATATTGTGTGTTAGGCACACTCCTAAAAGAGACTCTGACTTCCTCCATTGATTATTTTCTCTGATCAATTTTACATAAGCACTTGGCAGAAATGGACTCCAGGCACCCAGTTATACAGCAGTGAACCCAGAGTTGCACCCAGCAAAGAGGACATGGCAGCAAGAGAGGCTAATGTTTCAAAACTAGCAGAAGATAAGAAGGGCTCACTAATTGGCACTGGGAAAATATCTTAGTTTCCTTTTCTTGTTTTTGTAAAGGGAAGGAACTGGCTCAAACATATGCAGTGAGATGCACAAAATCTCCTTTCCAGAATTCTCCATCAACATTTACAAGCAGAAGCATGTGTTCCTGTCCTTTCCTTCCTTCTGCACTTGGTTCTAACCCACTTCCAAGCCCTGCACTGTGTCACAGAACCTGCTTATTTGTGATGTCTCCCAAGGAATCAAATTAAGCTAATTATACTTAATGGCAATGACTGGTGCTTAATTTGGATGGTAATTCTACTTAATTGAGATGCCTTCAGGTGTCTAAGTGGTTTTCTGAGTGTGTTGGTGTGTGAGTACATTAACTGGAATATTCTGCACCTCTCTGAACATTTCCACAGAATGAATTTAGGACAAAGACTTTTCTGAAGTAATATAATGTGAAATCCCTGAAATTTAACTTGTTAATTATGGAGTGTTTCAGAGTTAACCATCTTTATAATACTCTACGTAAAAGTACCACAAAGACAGCAGAGAAAAGCTAATCTTTCAAAACAAGGATAAACCCACCCACCCAAGTCCGTTACTTGCCTTTTTACAGTTTGGACAAGTTTAAAAATCAAATTGCAGAAGCCAAAGAACAGGAGTCTAAGGTATTTGCTGCTGCTAGCCCCTGGGGTCTGGTGAGAGGTAGATCAAAAGCTCTGACGTACGGCATGAACAGAAGGTGAATCCAGTGCCCACTGAAAGCCATTGTCATGGTATTTTGTTTGTCTGTGAGTGGCACATTAGGAAGCCCAGAAGCTATTGCCCTTCTCTCTGAGTCCCAGAAAGTTTTCTCCTCATGCTACCTTAGGGGGTGAAAAACTTAGACTCAAGAGGACATGATGGAAGCCAGTTAAGCAAATCCTGGAACCGTGTGCAGCCTAGGTAAACCGTGCCTCCTACCTGCACTGACCCTGAGTCTTCCTGTGACTAAAACCTGCGGAGTGCAGCAGTCCTGCCTTGTGAGGACAGATGCCACCCCTGAGAGAACCCCAAGCCAGAGAGAACGTGAGTGCCAGAAAGGTCAAGACCATCGCTGAGCTGCGGAGTGGAACTGCAACTTCCAGTGCTGCACTCTGTTACACAGCAAATGTTCTCCCCATGTTTGGCTTTTAATCGGCTCTAAAACATTTGACTTCCAGAATCCTCCTGCCTGCACAGTGAATAACCTATTATCTCATTCCCTTGTGGTGCTCATCCAGGTTATAATAGAAAAGAGAGCTTTGAAAGGAAATCACTCTTCTTTCAGGAAGCCAGAAACTCAGCAGGAGCAAGGGGACACTGGAGTTCAGCTCTGCAGGACCTGGGTTTCCTCTCTGCCTGGTGAGGGGCGAAACAATCTGATCTCCAGGCTTCCTTTGGATGAGCACTTTTAGTGATTCTGGTTTGTACAGGAAAGAAAGAGAAGCCCACACACACATGCATGTCTCAGTGAATCACACAAAGCCTCTCTGTGGATGTAATCTGGATCAGGTGAGTTCTGGAAGTATTAGAAAGGTGCTCCTGCCATTACCTGAAGATTTAACTTGGAGGCCCTATCTTCTCCACTGAAACTTCATGGAGATGGCTCTTCATGGTAGCAGCTTCTAAAACTAATGGCACTTACTGCAAGGCCATTCTCCTGAGGACATCCTCCATGTGACCTTGGAAGGTGATAATACCACTAGCATCGCTTGCCTTGACTCTGCTCGGCTTCCCTGCATGGCCCCATTCTTATTCCTGAGTTCCTCAGCTCGCAAAACACTCTTGAGTTCCCAGTGCACATCTTTGGTTACACTCGCTGGCACTGGGGAGTTCCTAATTCACCTCTGCAGTCACATCTCACACCTGTGAGTTCCCAACTCACTCATGAGTCACACCCACTTGTGCACGTGGTTGGGGAAACACTTTCATTACACCTAAAGCCAAACTCACAACTCCCCATTGAAAAATGCTTCTCGGGGTCCTTCTCCTGGTTTAAAGTAGGGAGAGTGAACTAATTCACCCACCCACCCTTCCAAACCTCGACAGAGGCCAATGCGGAACTGTTAGTGAAAGTGCAAGGAGACCGGATCTCTGGGGGGCTGGAGCGATGCTAGGAAGGTGACCTCACAGCTTCCTCATCTCTCCCGCTGCCCACATCCCTGCCAGAGAGGCCAGCAGGGCAGAGCATCCCTGAGAGACGATGCTGACCAGCAGGGGGCGTCTCGTCTGCTTGCCCTTCACACCCAGTGCTCAGCTGGGGCAGGTTCTCCGCTGCGGCAGCGGGCAGGTGTCTGGGATGGCTTCTCCCCACTGCTGCATGCTGCCCACTCCACACCAGGTGCCACGCTGCACCAGAGTCAGGCACCAAACTCGGCCTCCACATTCCATCTCCACGGGAAAGGCCGGCAGGGTTCCTGCTCATCTTCCCCCAGGTCCCTAAATCAGAGCCTCCTTCACAGGCTCATGACCCTGCACACAGAAAGGGACAGAGAGAAATCCCACTGAGGGTATCACATGGCCGGGCTTGCTCCTTCCTGCCGGGAACTCCCCAGAGTTGTGAAGAATCACCACGGGCTCATCTTCCTTGCCCATCTCCCTGCTACTGCGCCTCTCCTGGGTCTCTTTCCACGCTCCTGGCATCTCCACCTGCATCTCCTTTCTTTGCAATATACACATGTAACTTTCATGGAACATCTACACCTCAGTGTCCAACCTTTTGGCTAGTCTGGGTCATACTGAATAAAGAGGAATTACCTTCGGTCTTTATAAAATATATAAATAATGTATAAAAGCAACAAAACTACATAAGTTGTTAAATTACTTCATGAAATATCACAGCAAGCCCAGTTTAATAATTAAATTAGAAAATGCCCATCCCTGCTTTGTAACAATGAACACTCATCTTCCAGACACACTTGTGTGTGTAGCGTGGATTATTATGTGCATTGCCAATCCTTGCATTTTACTCACCAATTGCATACACACCTTTGTCCCCTACTCAGTGTGTGCTAAAGGTCACAGAACAGTGCTAGGAAGATAACATCCTTGGGGACACATTACTGGCTGTCTGGGGACGTAAGTTGCTCATAGGCTGTGAATTGGAAATGCCTCAGATAGACATTAGCCTATTCCCTCTGTTTATTCTAACAGCAAAAGTAACTCATTCAGCAACCTACAGGTACCCAGTGACGTACACCGGGCTCCATAGCAAGTCTAACCCATGGCATAAACACGTTTTAAATTTGGATGCCCCTGGTAGTGGATATTCCATATTTGGTGTTAGTTCAATGCAACATCTGCCACACCCCTCAAAAAGCCCAACTGCTTCAGTGCTCCCTCTTGAAGCTTTCTCTATCTAACCCCCAGGACTACGCTGCATTCTGAAGTCCTCTTCATTTTGGTAGATGAATAAATGCGATGGTAAATTGTTATCAAATTGTCAATTTCTTATGTTGTGCCTATTCGTGTTAACACTTCTAGTTCTAAGTCAGATGATGCTATTGCCCCCACTTAGGCACACATATTAATTAGTTTTATTAATTAGTCACCCTCAAAGGAAAACGTTCTCGCTGTCTCTACAATACACGAGGAGTCTGAGGCTTGGGAACTTTGCTGACTTGCTCAGATTCTCAGGGCTGCAAGATGGAAAGATGGCGTCCAAAGACATGGGAATAGGGCCCTGAAATCAGGGGACCTCGTGAGAAAATGTGAATAAGGGACGGACTGGAGCACAGGAGTCCGCATGGTTTGCATGGGAGAGCTGGTACCCTAGGAAAAGCTGGCCATGGGGTGCTGAAAGGACCTGAGATACCGAGACCCAGATATTGAAAACTGGAGCACAAGACCTGGGGTACTGAGAGGATGGTAATGGACCCTGGGGCCTTTCTTAGAGAGATGCTAGCCCGGAATTCCTCCGTGCTCCTGAGAAAAGCCCACAACTGCCTGGATGTTTACCCATTTCTGTTTATTAAAGCTGGCATTTACACATAAATAATAGCTCAGACATTGGAACTCGGAAAAGCAAACAAAACCCAAAGGCATCTGGTGTAAACTTCACTGGATATAAATCAGAAAGTTTCTGCTTTGAGGCGGCACCTGGCAGGTTCAGGAGAAACCTGTGAGGCATTGGTGGATGTGCAGTGGGACCCAGAAACAGAGAGGCAAGTGCTTCTGACAGAGCCCTGTCCTACCACGACATTGCAGAACCAGTAAGGGGTGTGGGGCTGGTAAATTTAACACTATTACCCATACATCATTTAATATTGCTCATTTTAGCTTATTTAGCTGATTTGAAATTCATATTCAGAATGATTTCCTGTCCATTTTTTTAAAAAAATGAAATCAATATAAAGGTGTTTTGCCTATGCCTACTACTTCCCTTGTTCCACTGGTAGGCATCTATATATAGTGGATTTAAACTCAACTAAAGCAAGTCATTTTGTAGCAAAAGAAACACAATTATGATTATGTTTTTCTGGCCTGTGATTTAAGATGCAATAACATAATTACAAAATATGTGTGCAAAACATATGGAGAAATAATATGGTTTCCTTTCCTCTCACCACACGGGGAACATATAATCAACTTAATGCATTTAAGATGAGGGGTTTGGGAAGGGCGGAAAGTTGTTTACTTGTAGGAAAGCACATAGATTATGGTAGCAAACACAAGCAGGTGACTTAGAAACACCGGGCGGGGCTTAGCTTGCGTCTAGACGCACAGGTGCGGTTCTAGCGCTGGTGGCTGTACAGATGGCCCGGGGGTTCTTGACAGCGCAGAAGGAGCGCGTTCCCAGGGAGGCCGGAAGAGGCGGGGCTTAGGGCTGATGGAGCAGATATGCCAGAGGCCAGAATAGGTCAGGAGGAAGACACATCAGAGACCGGAAGAAGCCACGTACTTCCTCTCCAGACCCAGAATGATGCCCTACACTTAGGATATCCACCATGTCTACACGTCGGGCTGCTTTACAAGGGGTGTGGGTGTGTGAAGGGTACCGCGGCTGGACCCTTTTAATCCAGATGGGACAGACATCTGCCGGGCTGTGTGGTTCAACAGTTGACTGGGAAGCAGGGAGGCAGCACCCAGAGGTGGGAGCCAGGGCCTTACCTTGTCGGGGTCAGTGGTGGTGATCACCCACACGCAGTGTGCGTTGTCCTCATACTGAACCGGGTAGTTAGGGGAGGTGATGATGCCGCTGGGCCCACGCAGGTTGGACCCACACGTTCTTGCTGGAAGCAGACAGAGTCAGTGTTACTTTCTGCAGCATTTTACCAGGGGAGAAGGCCTTATAGCCTGAACACATCATAGCTTTGAATGCTCACAATGGACAGAGGCTTGTGAACTCAAGCTGGCCAGGGGATTTTGCTTAGCCTTGGGACCATTGCTTGGAATCTTCGGTGTGATCTAGAAGTGCTTTAAGGAGGAAGTCTGGAGAGGTGTTAGTACTCACAGGATGAAATCTTGGATAGCACCACAGATAACATGAGTGTCAGATCAGTCCTGTTCTGACTTAAAATAAACACAAATCAAAACATCCTTCCTATGCATGGAGCTGTGTGCAGAATTCTGTGTGCACTTTGGGTTGAGCATGGATGCAATAAGACAGGAGCAGCACACACTGGTTATCCCAGCCACACTGCGCACAGATATACCTGGAGAAGTGGCCCCAAGCCCACATGCCACCCTTCCAGTGTGAAGAGTGTGGTGGAACGGGGTGGGGGGTGTTCTCCAAAGCCTTTGGCAAACATCAGACTGTATTCTACAAATCCATACAGATTTCTTTCTAGCACCATGCAAATAAAACCTAAATTATTGCTGGAAATTTAAAGAAAGAAAATAGAAATGGTGGCTCAAAAAGCAAAAGAGGAATATTGTGTTCTGCTTCTTCCAGCTGAAATGAATGGCCCAGTGGAGCGTAGAATGACACCGGTGCAGAAATGACGCCACTTGGGATATAAAGACTTCAGTTGATCTCTTTTTCTAAAAACTTGTCTTTTTCAAATCAAAAGGGAAACTTTGAAAATCTAATGTCAGCCCAGAGTCCAGTCATAATAACACCAATTTAAGCTAGGTTTAAAATAGCAAAAGAAAGAAATTCCCCAAGAAGGAGTAGGGAAAAGCTATGCCTCATCGTCCCAGGCACCCTCATTACATGGGCCAGTCTGGCTGATGCGTGATGATCCTGCCATGTCCGGCCCCTGGTCGAGCAATGGCTTTGGGTCAGTACTGCTCTAGGAGATGCAGCTGTCCCTCTGGCAGGCCTGGACTTCTGAATGGTGGACTTTCTGTGGGAGTCAGGAGCAGTCACTCAGTAGCGCCTTTCCTGATGTTTCTGGGCATATACATTTATCTCCTCCACATGCACTGGTATAAGATGATAGCTGGGCCCCACAGAACACACCTGTAATCCCAGGCTTGTGGAAGGCTGAGGAGGGGGATCACAAGTTCAAGTTTAGCCTGGACAATTTGGTGACTTAGCTAGACACTCTCCCAAGGATGGACATGGAGATACACAGAGAGAGAGACTCTATTTCTAGGAATACATCTTCTTGTAATTACTAAGCTGCAGTTTCATCTTTCCTATAAGGCTCCTAACTTCTCAGCATTTCCTTCTCCCCACTTGTACAACCTCTACAACAGATATGTTCTTTATTGTCTGGATCATAAAAAACTGAGATGCTATCACCACAGATGACTACCCAGTTGCTTAGCATTTACTCTAGAAACATGCAACTAAAAATTTAGAATACTACACGTTAATAAATGTGTTTTAAAATACTCGCATTTGTGCTCCAAGTGAGCCACATTTTTAAGTGAAGATGGAGAAAAGATTATTTTTCTTTCCAAAGGTTGTCTGAGCGAGTTGGGTCCTGACATGGACCCTCCCTGTACACAGGTCTTCACTGGCTAACTGGTCTGCCTTAGGAGTTTGTGCTCAGAGAGGATCAGGAGCTTCACATGTGAAATCTACCTGCAGCACACTGAGGTCAGCAATATTGGATTATAGTGGACCCTCAAGTTACAACCAGCCTAACACACGAGTAATCTGAGTTATAACTGGAATTTTAGTTTTAACTTATGGCAAAAGCTTGAGTTACATCCCAGATACTGGCTGCTTGTGCTTCCAGATGGTCTCAGACACAGATCTAACCCATAAAGAGCTCTGGAAGCAACATGACAACATCTTTTCCTGTGTGGGGCTTACTGAGAAACCCTGGACCAGCATCTCTCTAAGGACACTGAGATCTGCCTGTGTATAGGAGAAAGGCTTTGAAGGCTGTGTAGAGGAGCCTCAGCCTTCAGTTGACCAACTTGAGTTACAACCAGCCCTGGAGAATGAATTGAATTTGTAAATCAAGGGTCCACCGTATCTTAGACTGTTATTACCAGCACAATTTACATTACAATGACTTTCTGTTACTTTTAAACAGCTTTCCATATTTTCTGATTAAGAGCTGTTCAAAACATAATTTAGTGTTACCTAAGATATATTTCTTGCTTAAATGATGAGTGTATTTAACCACACTGCTATTTTAAATATTTCAAACTCTGTGAAATCACATCTGAAGAATGTGCAAGGGGACCCCAGGTGCCCCAAGCCCCTGCCACCTGTGCACCCCTCAGCGGCCCAGCTGTCTCCCACAGTGAGACCCTATTCCTCCCTGTCCCAGCAGCAGGCTTTGAAGCTGAGATCCCAACTTGACTTATTAAAATGGGTCCCGAAATTTCATAAAATTTATCTCACCCACTGCTGCGGGACCATGACCCATAGTGATTGCTTCTGTGATCAAGCCACTGAGTGTGAAATAGCCTAGAAGAGCAGCACGTCTCCAGTCTCCATGCTCTCTCGGCACTGGGCCTCACACAGGGCAAGGCCCGAGCTGGCCCTTCGGAGTCATCTCTACAACCACCTGTCAACTAAATCCATAGAGTGCTTTCCTTGCATCAAGGAAGTAACAAGATAGTTTTACTTTTTTTTTAACATGCATTTTTAAGCAAGCTATCAACTACCTGAAATGAAATCAGTGGACATATTCAGGGCAGTGGTTTTGGTCTGTTTTGCTCATTTTTATCATGTGACATCAGGAACAATTCCTGACATCGATAGTTTCCTTAATAAATGTCTGCTGTGCCTTTGGGGTAGGTGTGGCCACCTTATCTCACATGATCCTCCTGCACCCACTTCCCTCTGATTCTCCTTCTTAAGGAGCAGCTGAACAGCCCAGCTTGGCTGCCCTTTTCCTGTCTATCTCATCTCCATCCTCATCTGCCTCTGAGCCACATGAGGCCCCTCTCCCTGCACACGGACTCGGCCAGTGTCAGCCTCCACGCTGAGTGGGCTGTGTCTCCCTCAGGGAGGGGCACAGAGGAGAGCCCTGCTCTCATAGACACGGGACCATTTGGTGCCCTTGGATGAGGGAAAATTCTTCCCTTACAGTTGCTCCTGTGCTAAACAGGTCTCCAAAGCATCACAAGAACATTCTATTAAGCAGCACAAGTATTCACAGTGTACCAGAACCAAGGAAGTCTCCGCTCCAGCTCTTCCTGCACCCATCGCTGGACAGCAGATGTGCATGTCCACACTGTAACTGAGTGTCTCTTTCCACTCCTGCCGCAGCCCTGGCCCTGAAATAGGGCGGCTCACCTACTGGGAGTGGTGTCCACTTACATGTGTAGTAAGTGTCCTTGGATTAAGAACCATGACCTAATGTATAATGGATGTCACTCTTTGGACAGAGTTCTAAGCTTCTAAACTCAAATTTCTCTTAAATCTATACATTTTCAACTAAAGCTAGAACTCACAAAATGTTAAGTTGAAAATATAATACATTAAAGGATAAAGTGGACAGGGAGATGATAAATCAGTTTTCAATGCCAACATATGTCATTTCTCCATTTAATTAATGAATATGTATTAAGTGAAAAATACATTTATTTCACATGATTTATCTCATTTAATGTGAACAGATTATTTGTTTATTTATGTTCAGTTCCAGGAAATTGCTTTTGTTCTAGGAACCATTTAGTTATTCAGGTTAGTAAAGGACAGGAATATCTTCATCATGTGAACTTAAATTAATAGGATATCTATCTGGACTCATGTGAAGGTTTATTTCAAGTAAATTAATAATATAATGCGTAATGTATTGTGTGAAAATTTATTATTGGCCGGGTGTGGTGGCAAATGCCTATAATCCCATCACTCAGGAGGCTGAGAGAGAAGGATCCCTGTGAGTTCAAGACCAGCCTGGGCTACCTAGTGAGTTCTAGGACAGTCTCAACTACATAGTGAGTAAAACTTTACATCATTAAAAAAAATTTAAAAAGAAAATTTATTACTGCCAGTAACAGTAACAATTAATATGGAGGAAAAATATTTATTCCTAAGTGACCCTAAAGATAAAAAGAATAAAGTACAAGAATCTGGATACAATAATGAATATTCTTCGAAAGTTACTAGAATTCAAAATTAATAATTGTGTGTATGTTAATAATCGTGTGTATGTGCATGTGTGTGTGGTTTGCAGTACCGGGAACTGAATACAGGACCTTCACAGTGAGCTCCACTCCCAGTCCCAAGATTCAGTTTTTAATCTGAGAGACAATACAGCTAAGTCACTAAGTTTCCCAGGCTGCTCTTGAACTTGAGCCCCTCTTGCCTCAGTTTATCATAGTGATGAGATTACAGGCATGCACCACTATGCTCGGCTTGTGTGTGTTTCTTCCAACTTCCAAATAGTAGCTACTTAGTCGAATAATCAGCACAGAAGCCATGATTTGGGAATCATTTGACACTGGACCTGTAATCTAGTGGAATGAATCATCTTTCAGATGCCAATAATCTCTTCTTTACTATTTTAAAGATCATTCCGGCATGCAAACAGGTTTAGAAATTACAAGGCTTTAACGGTTCTCAGCCCATGACAAGTTAGTAAGTGAAGGGTAGGTGATTCTTTCCCAACCTAACCTAGAGTTCTAAAGTAATAATTACTGGACTCTGTGACCCTTGCTGGCTCCGATGAGCTCTTCTGTAAGTATGGTGACAGCTGCAAGCAATACTTCCCTTCACTCCTGTACCCTTTCCGTGGGAGGGCAACCGGAAGGACCGGCGCCCAGTGGAAGGAAGCACATTAGCACCAGGGAGAATTCTCACCATTGCTCTCTGCCAAACTCTGGTGAATCTCCCACTTCCACGCTCTTAACACACAGAAAGACACACTCTGTGTTCTTCTTGGCTGGTGATTTTGAATCTCTGCTGCCGGTTAAAGAGATTCACGCACTTTTAAACAGCTCATATGTTTTTACTCTAGGAAGAGTCATAATAGCTGTGTTCATATTCCTAAATGAAGTAAGCATCATTTCGGATGAAATCACTCATGTAATTACCGAGCTACGGCAACATTCGTCTGGTGCTAACAAGAAGAAAGGTGATGTCTCGGCCTGGAGGCTCATCTGTTGACGGAAGCCCTGACTGGCTGTGCAGCTTCAGGCAGGAGGGCTGCGCAGTCACCCCAAGGGTTCCGGCTTCCTCCCCGGCCCTTGGGTGGGGAAGGCTGGGTCTTGTGGCCTTGGAGGGACCCTGGGCAGCAGGCCTGGCTGCAGCAGTGGATCTGAGCCCTTCGGAGGAGCAGCATGGCCCCACCTCTGGGACCCAGGAGGAGGGATGTGAACAGGGCTCCCGCGGCGTGTCTCCTTATGGAGAAGGCACTCCGAAAAGGAACTTGCTGCTTGGAGCCTGCCGAGAGCCAGATAAAGGGCCTTCAGCAGAGCTTACAGCATCAGACTCCGTGGTGTCCACTGTCCTGCGCCTGCAGGTACCCGTGTTATCTCCTCAGGAAGCAGCTGCCAGGAAAAGCTCTGCTGGCCAAAGCCTCTTCTGAGTCTTCCCTAGTGGACGACACTGGGCCACTGGTGGTGCTGGGGTCACATCACTGTGGCCCCTGAAGTGATCCGGATGCTGGGAGCCTGTCTGCTCCTGTGAGGGGCCGCCAGTGTAGGGCACCGCTCTTGGAGCTGCTGTCCCCCTGCACAGTGCTCAGGTGCTGAGGGCTCCACACTAAGGAGGAAGCCAGGCCACCGCTGGGCTGGAGTTCCCAGAGGCAGGTGCTCTTCAGGTGCCCGCTCTCAGTGGGATGCACACTTTGGATTCCCATGCCAAAGGGCAGCCAGCTGTGGTGGTGCACAGGGAGGCTGAGGCAGGAGGTTTACAAGGGAAGCAACTTTTCAACTCTGTCTCAAATGTAAGTAAGGACATGAATAAGGGCTGAGCATGAGTTCGGGTCAGGGTGAGGCCCTGGGCTCCATCCTCAGTGGGGCAGGGTGAGGAGAAAGAAAAAGAGCAATAATGAGAGGAGGGAGAGGAAGAGAAAAGGGAAGAACGTGGAGCACTCACGGGAATTCTTACACCGGCAGTCCACGTAAATGACAATATTTCAAATGTTTGGTTTAAACAAAATATGCTTCTGAAATACAATTTGTTTCTTGCTGTTTTTCAAAGCCAAGGTTAAGCATTTTACAGCTGCAAGAGGCCTGTGTTTGGCCTCATGGGAAGCAGCCAGTGATTTATCGGGACCAGCCCTGGGCAGGACTGGGACGAGGGGCCAGGCCAGACCAGGGGTGGAGGAAGCAGCCCTCAGGGAGTGAGACAGAGCTGAGGAGGTGTCTAAGCCCCGTGCTGGCATTTAGAAATGAGAGAGATAAAAAAATGAGAGCAAGATAAGTAGGTAGGTAGATAGAAAGAAATAGGGACAGAGTAGAGAGAGGAAGAACAAGGAGGAAGAGGAGGAGGCTAGGAAGAAGAGAGAGAGAGGAGAGGAGAGGAGAGCAGAGGAGGAGAGTGAAATGGAGGAAGGAGTCATTAAATGAAAAACAACCAGAACTAAATGATCTTGCAGTTTCTCCCATCTCAGCGAGGCCAGAGTGGCTGACCCTGGGGCACGGTCCCCAGGCTGCAATGCTGAGGAAGGCTGAGCGAGACACCCAGCTCTCTGAGGGCCTCAGAATGGTCAGAGGTCGAAAGTTCCTCTCAGGAAGAGTCTTTCCAGAAAGGGGACTTGAGCTCACAGCTTCCCCACAGACCAGAGGTCACTGCCAGACTAGAGGGTGTCACCCTCTGATGTCCCTGTGGCCAGAGAGGAGAGGCGACCTGCTGCCTTTAGAGGGCAGGGGTGGGCTGGAGCCCCTTCTCCTGCCCTCGTGTGGGTGCTCTGCCCAGCTCAGGGGCCCAGTGCCTGCTGGGAGCTGACGGGAGAGCGGGCTGAGGGCAGGGCTGGGCTCCTGTCAGGAGAGAAGCGGGGTGCTCTCTGGTCCCTCAGGGAGAGCGCTGGTGGTCAGGTGCACCTCGCACCACTCCAGATCGAGAAGGCACTGTTGTAATGCGTGTGGGAGGAGAGGCTCGCTTGCTGGAGCACAATGAATTTCCATATATTTGGAGTTGGGAAAAGTGCCGAAAACCATTCCATTTCACAGACTGTAACTTACACCACCCATCTTACAACTATTTGTACTAAAAAAGCCACTGGAAAGGATCATGGGGTTAAACTTTACCTTAGTAAACTTTACCATGGTGTGAAACTATACCTTAGTGTTTCTTTTTCTCCTTGAAAATACTAGTCTTTCACAAATTTTCTTATGCATTGCCAAAACCAAGCCCTAGTGTTTTCTTAAATTTATTAATATTTCCCACATGGAAGTAGCCAAAACAATTGTCTGCTGTTTTCAGTAGGATTTGTAAAATTCTGGTAGAATTAATGTAATGTGTGGATTAATACTTCGATTTTGTTTGTTTTCTTTGAAGATGGCCATCATGGTGACAAAGATTTTGCTCCACCAGTGATGTCAGGGATGACTTAAAACAGTTCTCCGTAAAAGGACAGTTGAGGGTCATGCTAAGAAAATCCTTCATCACCCATAAAAAGAAATCCCAAGAATTCAGTCTCTCTATAAATGAAATGAGAGAGTTTTCAGACTCACAGGCAGGCACATACAACTCTCCAAAAGACCTGGCTGTGCATCCGTGTGTACAGAATGAGGGACACAGGGACACTGGACGGGGCTGTGTGAGCTGTGCAGTTTGCTGTGTCTGTGGAAACGTGAGAACGCTGGTGCCGCGGGAGGCGTTCACCTCCTAACACGTCTGGAGAAAACATCTCTTTTCCAACCACACCCTTATGGCCAAGTTCTTCTCTATCTGCACACGGTGCTTAGCTTTGAAACCTCACTGAATGTTCAGGAAAAGATGCCCACCCCGAGGGAGGGGCCGGGCCACAGTGAGCAGGCGCCTTACCACGGCAGATGGGCCTGTGGTCACTCCATGCTGCAAGCGTCTCCGTCACCCGCTGACATGTGAGGGCCTTGGAACCCTGGAGCACGTAGTTGTCTTCGCAGGAAAACTGCACACTGGCACCGACCCTAAGCAGCAAAGAAACAAAGTAATCGGAATTACTCATAGAAGTCCTGCTAGCAAAGGGACGACAGAGGGGCTTCCATGGTGTCCTCAGATAAGACATCCCCAGGTGTGCTGCAGGGACAGGGAGAGGCTGGGCGAGGCTGGGGAAGGGAGAGGCTGCCCTGGAGCAGCTCAGCCTCTTCTATCAGCCAAGCAAACACACAACCGGGACTTGGCATCTCGGAAACCGAGGAGACAGCACAGGGTAGCCTCACTGAGAACTGCAGCTTACAGGGGCCACTGTGTGCAAAAGAACTGGGGGCCAGTAAGAGAAAGCAAAGCTGGTCATGAAGCCCTTTGAATAAATAGCTTTCAAAAGCAGAGACTGAAAAGGTCCCAGTGAAGGAAATGCCTCAGTAAGGATGGATGGTCCTGTCATAAACATTTATCAAATTCGAAAGCAGGCCGGAGACATAATTCTGAAATACATGTAATAGGAAAAGAGTCATTTGTTTCACAGAATGGCAATCTGTCTGGCCTAGCATTGGGTGGAGAACTGCCCGTCTCCAGAGCTGATTTGCAAACACGAAGCTTCAAGGTTGTAACCATTAACACTGGAGTACGTGTGGGGCAGGTGTGTGCAGCCGAGTGAGGACACTGCCAGGCCCACACACCCGTGCTCCTGCCAAGCCGCGCTCACGGCTGGCGCCGAGGGGACGGCAGTGATATGTCACTCTGTGAGAAGCCTGTTCCTACCAGAAGGAACTCTGCTTGTGTTTCTGTCAGACAATGGCCAGGGGCTGGGGAGGAGTCTCTGGGGGCAGCCAGAATATGAAGATCTCCAAGTAGATGTACTGAGAGAACAGTGGATCGGAGAGCAGAGGAGAACAGACAGAAGCTGCCATTCCTGCTACGCAGCACCAGGGAGGGGCTTCTCCTGGGCTGTGGCGGCAGCGGCCCCCACACCAGCGACACTCGCTCTTCTTGGAGGCTCCGGGAAGTATGAAAAGTCACCCAAGCAGGGTCAACAAAACTGAAACCTTTCTGAAGATCTTCTCAGCTAGTTTATTTGCCTATGTAAGAGAGTGTAGAGCAAGACCAACTGCCCAGATGTACATGTCTAGGAAGCCCACTTTTCAACAGGATCCATGAGCAACTCGAGTTACATGAAAATAATTTTGAGAAAATCTTGAGTAGAGGTACAAAACATGTACTCTTCAGGAAAAAGCACAAACCCCAAAACACAAACCTAATTCTCAGTTGCATTATCAGTCACTGCCATTATTTGAGACAGTTTTAATTTGTAGACATAGCTTTACATATTCCTTTATCATTGATCTGTGTTTAAACCCCTGGACCACATTGAAAAACTGAGGCAAATTAAGAATATGGGTTTGAAAGCAGCTCTGATATCCGCATATTCTCTGCTCCAACAGGACCTCCACCCTCTCGCTAGCACCTCTCCCACACCCAGTGTGCCTGTGAGGGCTCCCAGCGAACTGCATTTGTTTCAGTAAAAGCAATCATGAACCCAAAGCTCCAAATGCTCAGGCCAGGAGAGCAAAAATAGACCAATGAGATTGCCTTAGTCTCAGAATCTTAAGCAAAGTTAAGGACAAGTCAACAGAATGAAGAGAAAGCCTGCAGGGTGGGAGAAACATTTGTGATCCTTGTATCTGACAAGAAGTTAGTATCCAAACTATACCAGAGTCCCAATTAACTCAAAAGGAAATGTGCAAGTAATCCTCTTTAGAAATGAGCAAAGGGCCTAAGTAGACATTTCTGAAAAGAAGACATAGAAACAGACAACGGGTACATAACAAGGACCTCGCTGCTAATAAACATCAGGGACTAGAAACCATAGCATCACACATCCTAGGATAGCTACTTTGAAAAGAAAAAAACATATGGGGTTGGCAAAGATGTGGAGACAAGGGAACTCTTGGGCATTGTTGGTGGAGATATAAATTAGTACAGCCATTATGGAAATAGTATGGAGGCTTAAAAAGTAAAATACAGAGCTACCATGTGTTTCAGCATCCCAATATGGCATATTCACAGGCAAGGAGAGCAGCGTATCAGGGTGCACCTGCGTTCCCAGTTCCTTACAGCAGCACAAATAATAGACAAAATATAGAATAAAGCCACACATCCACCACGGCATAAATGGACGCAGAAAAGGAAGCATGCACATAAAATAAAACACCATTCAGCATTAAGAAATAAAGGAAAATCCTATAATTTTCAACAGCATGGATGAACCCCGAGGAGGAGATTGTGTTAAATGTCATAAGCCAATGAACAGGGAGACTTGCACTGCACGATCTCACTTAGTTGTAGCATCTTTACAAACAGAACTAAGACAAGTGGAGTAGAATGGTGATTATCAGTGGCTGGAGTGGGGAGGAAGACTGGGAAAAATAGGACGCCGAGTTCCAGTTTGAGCAGTGAGCTCAGGAGACCTCAGTACAGCACAGCGACCATGGTGCATCAGATACCCTCCTTCCCGAATGCTGCGACACAGAGTTCAGATATTCTCCTCACACTACAAACGCCAGGAGCAGGTAAGGCAACAGATGAGATTGAACCTTGCTACAGTGCCTACGTACATCTTTCAAAGCACGGACCTATGTGATGTATCCAATTCTCATCATTTTCAAAAGAGAGACTATTAACGCTGCGACTAATCGATATCATTTCTGGAAGTACAGAGTTATCCTCCAAAATAATATCGAAAAAGTACTGTTTCAGATGAATTTAGTAGGACTATGCTTGAATAAATCAGGTCCACACATGTTTGAAAGAATACAATATTGCCACATAAGAGATGAACATACAATATATAGGAATAAAGGAAAGAAAGGAACAATACACAAACTTCATACGTCTTAGATTTCAGTGGACTATGTCTACCACTGTACATCAGGGAAAATGGATAGCTTGTTCTGTGAAGGGTATTCTCATCTTAGGAGTAGTGATCAATATATATGGTGAATGTTTACTTTTTAAAATATTTTATTATACTCAGAGACATGCTGCCACTAGTGATCCTCCCCACTAGGATACCCTCCGCAACTGCCAGCACACTTACTCCATCATCCTGGCCA
The DNA here is from genome assembly GCF_012274545.1 of Fukomys damarensis. Taxonomy (NCBI): domain Eukaryota; kingdom Metazoa; phylum Chordata; class Mammalia; order Rodentia; family Bathyergidae; genus Fukomys; species Fukomys damarensis. Next base: position 53,015,431 of record NW_022900930.1, on the reverse strand, counting down.
CACTCTGAAGCAGGAGTCCTCTCTCCGAGTGTCTTTAGGTCCTGTTGCCATGGGTCATACAGTAGAAAGGCAGCTCCTAGAAGCACCCACAATACTCCACCCTAGTCCACCTTATCCACTGGACCTGGCACCATGAAACTTCTGGATTTCCCCAAATTCAAAATGACTGCAGGATTTAGGACATCAAGGCAGCCAAGGCAGAGCAGCTAAAGACACTCATGAAGGAGGACTCCAGAACTGCTTCAGACAGTGTCAACAGAGATGGGATGAGTGTGATTTCATGGAAGGAAAGCATCTGATGGGATTCGTGGCCCATGTATCTTTTACAGGAATATATTTTTAGAATCCTGACTGTTCTCTGCAATTTTTGCTCATGGACTGTAAGTACTTTGCTATATCCTAACAAATATGTTACTTCTGATTTTGTTACTTTACAATTTGAATTCAAGAGCAGATGCTCCATTCAGACGGCCTCTTCCTGTCCTTCAGAACCTGTGCCTCTCAGCTGAGATGGATCTCACTCACACTCCTGATGGGCGAGGGTCGCAGGATCATTGGTGGCTTTCCTCAACCCCTGCACTGGCCCCTTCTCTTGGATGGCGGGAAAGAGCCTTTGGTGATTATTCAAGCATCTCTAATTTTAAAGCAGTGAAACTGCCAACACTAGTGACCTCTCAACTCAGTTGCAGGCTAGAGAGTGGAGCCACGGGGAAACTGCATCCTGACAGCACAGCCAAAGCACAGTCTCCTTGCAGTGCCTGCTCCAGTTGGGGCTGAAGTGGAGGACAACACAGCGTCTAACTTTTTGACCCAAGTATTTGCTCTGGTTCTATACAGGGCATGCATCAGTCCAATCTGAAAATCATGTGTGCTCTTCACTTCAGAATAGAGCCAGCCAAGCTTTCACTGATTCTGATTACTGTTTGAGATAATACATACTCAAGAACGCAATGACTACCTAATTTGGTTTCTTGGAAATAGTCATAGAAAAAAAAAAGCTATTCATTGGAAAATACATTTAGATCACCTTAATTATGCCATAATCTAGACACTTACAAATTGTTGGGAATTTTAAGAATAAACAGAGAGGTGATTAGTGTCACCTCAAGACATAGTATGGGATGATAATAAATACTCAAGGGGCAAAATTTAAGTTAAACAGTGAAAGCAGCATAGTTTGGTCTTTTAAATAGAATACAATAGAGAGAAATGCAAGTTCACTTCCATCCACAGCATGTCTGACACCCTCACTCAGCGCTTGTCCTTTAGAGACACCATATTCATCACCATGGGCTTAACTTTGCACAAAAGTTCTCCCTTGAGTAATGGAGTATCTCTAAACATGCACAGTGCTAAACTGAACCATTTCTATTATGGTTTTCTACACAGTGGCTTTGAAGTGGGCTCCAAAACTACAGTGGATGTTCAAATGTTTAAAAAGTGTTTATCACAATAAAAGACAAGTGGCCATGAATCCCTTCAGGCTCCTTCGCCGCACTCCAAAGACACTTGTCCTACCATCTTTGCCACTTTCTGGAGCAGCTCTGGCGTCCTCTCTCCTGAGGGTCTAATCACTCTGTCCTGGCTGCCTTGGTGTCCTGAATTGACTCAGTGCATTCACCGTCCTGGTCATTTTTGTGCTGGGGAAAAAGCCAGGAGTGTGCAGCGCTTAATTTGTGAATAAAGTGGGCGAGGATACACCATGACCCTTCACACACCTGCCTTTCCATCCAATGGCCCTGGGCAGCAGCAATGCCTGTATATTTGTTCATACCCTGTGAAGACAGCCAGGGAAGACGACTTCCAGAACTGCCTCAGAAAGTGGTAAGAACCATGGAGAAGTGTATTCCAAGTGAGGAAAATGTTTTGATGGGGTTTAATAGCAATGTGTCTTTCACAATAATAAGTTTAATCTAAGCAATCACTGAATACTTTGATCACATCTCCTCTAGGTGATGATGATGATGATGATGATGATGATGATGATGATGATGATGATGATTGTTATTATTGTTGGTACTGGGGATGGAACTCTGATCCTTACTGTTGCGAGGCAGCTGGTGGAACCACTGAGCTAAATCCGCAGTTTCTACAGGTAGATTTATTTAAGATTGACAGCACAATTATTTCTGTGAAACAATAAGGTGTGACTTAAAAATCAAACTCGATTGCGGACCAGAGTGCGCATTGGTTCAGTCAGGGTGCACCATCTGCCTCGCAGCAGTTCTGCAGGGTCACCCTGGTGGCTGACAGAAGCCTGCACAGCCCCTGACCCCCAGGAGTTGGATCTACTGAGCTTGCTGACATGACTGCTTATGCCACAGTTTCCTGCTTTCACGTACTTTTAGTTTTAATTGACACTTTGTAATTGCACATATTTCTGAGGTATGGTGTGACATTTCAATACACATGTGCGTGTGAAGACCACAGCAGGACACACGTGACATTACCTTAGACACTGCTGTCACTCTGTGTGGATAACACTCAAAATGCTGTCCATGACCCTTTGGAAATGTCCAATTGCTGTCATCCACAGTAAGCACCCTGTGCTACAGAACATCAGACTTGATCCTGCTCTCCACCTGCCCGTGTCTGCAGCCACACCCCTGTTCCACAGGATTGATGGATGCAGAGATGAACCGATGGTTACAGGATAGATACACAGATGGATAGATATAATCATCTATCCCTTCTTAGGGAAATTCAGCTCTAGCCATTTTCATAGGCATAAGTGAGCAGTAACAGTGGCTATTCAAACATTTTACATCTCCAGCAACAATGCACGACACAGAAAATGCAGAATCTTAACAAAAATGCTTCTTCAGTACTAAATTCAAGCCAAGATTTGTGGCATCTGTCAGGACACAATGCTTGGGGCTCTGTGGGCAGACAACACTGCGACCGTACTTTACATCATGAGTTCAAGGGAGCCTATTATTTACAACACAAGGACTGCTGTGTCCATTGTGTTTCTCTGCTGGTGTCCCTGGAGAGGCAGAAGCCAACTCCGGAGTGTTCTGGCCAGTAGGTGGGGAAGGGCTTGGGGATATCCTGGGCTTGCAGGGGTATCGGGGCCTGGGAGGAGCTGGTGGCCTCCATGGCAAAGCCGCCCCGTGGACCCAAATCCTGGGTCCCTTCTCCTCTGTCTTCCTCCCTGATAAGCACCCTCCCAGCAGAAGCTCTGTGCCACCCTCCCACCTTCCTGCTGCCCTGGAGGTGAGGCTGGGAGAACAACTCACTTGGGCAGTCAGAGGGACAGGGAGGGGAGAGGTTGCACCGTCTGCAGCCTGTGCAGCCCTAGACACCTGGATCCCCGAAAATGTGCAGCACAGAGCAGCCACCAGTCAGGTCAGTCTGGGGGACACAGCTGTCTGTTCCTGTGGAGGGGACACACTGTGGTGCCTGTCCTCTGGGCAGTTTCAAGTCAGACGTGCCTGGCCACTCAGGGATATAGGCGTCTTCTCCCCATTGCTCAGGGAGGAAAATGAGGTCACATGCTCAGGGCCACAAGGACAGGATTCTATCTGCCTTTTTCTTATTGGTTTTCTTCTGAATGTGACTTCATTCTGTAGCTTCCTGTGATCACCTAGAGATGCCCAGGCTGCTGGACAACACACTCCCAAGAGCTTGTAACTGTGGGGAGCAACCTCCTGATCTCCTGATGCGGCCCTCATGCCTGTCACTGGTGACTGACCAGCCAGGTCAATGTCCAGATTGGAGCAGTGCCCAGACAGGGGTGGTGAAAAGAACCACAGAGCTGGGAGTGGCGGGGAACACACACATGTGCACACACACACACACAAAAACACACGCACATGCACACATGCACACACGGCAGTCATGACTGAGATCTGGAAGTGCATTTACATCGCAGCCCTTGTCAACCTTTCTTGTGCATGAGAAGCAAAGGAGCCAGTTACAAATAATTTAAAGCTGAGGCACCTAGCACCGTCACATCCATAAAGAGAAAAGGCAGCACGGGGCTGTGGGGAGTGTCGGGAGGAGCACGGTGGGGTTATCACTCTGTGGGTGCAGTTCTGGACCACACAGCAGCATGCCTGTGCAACGGTGCGAATTAACTTAATTCCACTGACCATGAAGACGAGGAAGTTCACGTGTTTTACTAAAAGTAAGATGGTTAAAAATTGCTAATATCCAGCCTGCATTTGTTGGGCAGTTCGATTCTTTGAGATGCCTAGAGCATGGCAAGCGGAGAGTCTGAGAACCATCGGGAACGTCGAAGTGTTTCCTGCGCAGCACAGATCACTAACACTGAGTTTCCTCTCCTCCTCTTCGTCAGCACATCTCTGGCAGAGGCCCGGAGAAAAGTGAAGCAAAATAATCTGAGGTCTGGAAGAGTTTTTAAGGGATCTGGAGAGCAGGGAACATGGCTTCAAAATGCATGCACTGGCTGACTATCGGTTCTCAGAGGTGTAACACCATCATTAGGTCGGCAGCTCGCTGGCTTCCCCTCGACAGCCAACTCCGTGCTTGTGCTGGCCTCAGCCCGTCCCAGGCTTCCTCCCACCTGCCTGCCCATACTCTTAAGCGGACTGCAGCAGACACATGGTTAGATGCTGGTCTTCACACCACTTGGCATAGCATGGAAGTAACTGAGTCTTCTATTTCAACCCCATCCTTGGCAGACAAAGAACCAAGAAATAAAGATCTTACATGACAGAGGTCATTCTTAAGATCATATTATCCACTCCTAAAAGCACCATTTCTGATGATCATGATAAAAGTGAATTCATTCATCAACCATCTGCTTTGCATTTTGACAAATTAATGAGTGCTTAAATATTGGTGATCTGTTTTCCCAGAAAATTATTTAATAGATATTTTATTTTGATTAAAAGAATTGCTATTCATGCTTGGGAATTTGTACCTTTACTTATCTTGATTCTTATTTTTTCCACATTCCCCAGGCCTCCCTTCAACCCCTCCAAACCCTCCCTATTCACAAAGGCTTTGTTTCCATTTTTACCTTTTCTCATATTTTTTTTTCCTTTCCAGAGGATTCTTTCTTGGAAGTAGCTTCAGCAAGATAAATATGAAGATGTGAAACATTGGCTGTGTGTCCTTTCCAAAGGGACATAATGGTTTCCAGTAGTGTGAATAGGAAGACACAGGTAGTGGGGTTTCTTTGAGTAGTTCTTAAAGACCCAGCTGACACTGCTGCAAAGAGCAGGAGTCACCGGCAACCACTTCCTCGCCCAGTTCAAACTCTCAGGGCTGGTGAACCCTTAGGGACCTATGTGCCTGCCTTTGGTAATGGTGCAGAAAGTTGTCATGGCCTCAACTTTCTTCTCCACTTCTTAAGACAGGTCCCTGTATGTCAGCCGAGCTAGCGCTCCGGATTCAAGAGTAGGAAGTTCACAGCCTATGTCCACTTGCACCCCCTGCTTCATTAGACCACAGATGTGTGGGAGGTGCTGGTCCTGCTGGGTTCTCCTGTGCCTTCCTGGTTTTCCACAAGTGCATCAGAAGAGAGAAGGAACCACACTCAGAGCCAATGCTGGCTTCAGAAAGAGGGCCGTGGCTGTGTTTGGAGAACCACCTGGCAGTTCTGTGACTTGCATTAACTCAAATGGGAAGGGATTGCAGCCCAAGAAGCTGAGAACTTCAGCAGAAGACCAGCTCTGTGGCTTCCATTAAATTTTCCAAATTTTGCTTAATAAAACCTCAAGGATTGTCTTTTAACCTTCAGAAACTTATTTTGCTAAGGAGTTCATTGTTTTAATTGATGGGTGTATTAGCTACTTTTCTCTCATTGCAGAGACAAAGTACGTGACACCCACAGTTAACAGGAACGGGGCTACTTGTAGAGGTTCAGTCCGTAGTCTGCTGGCTCTAGGCTGGGATGGCACATGGGGCTTCTAGGGGAGAAACAACGTGGTGCACACGAGGCAGCAAAGTCCAAGAGAGAGTTGAACAGCGTCTCTCTGACCCTTCATCCTATTCAGACTACCAGGGTTAGGGCTGTGACAAACCAGTCCCTCACATCAACGGTTTGGTGATCACACACCCTTAACCCCAGCATCACACATTACAGATTCAACCACCACTGAAAAAGAAAGCCCCACCTCATCTGCATGAGGCTTTGGGGGACATCTAAACCCAAACCACAACATTTCGTCCCTGCCCCCCAAAACTCATGTACAGACCCTTACATAAAAGGCACTTAGTACTTCTCCAAGAGTTGCTAAAGTCCTGATAGTTTCAGCAATGCTGAAAAGTCCAAGTCCAAGGTTTCCTCTGAGATTTAACACAAACTCTTCGCTGCAAGTCCCCATACAAATGAAAAGAAAGCTAAACACTTCCAACTTTCAATGGCACAAGACAGACATTTTCATTCCAAAAGTTACAAATAGGGGGATATGAAGGAATGGGATCCCAACCACATCCAAAATACAGCAGGGCAAACATTAAGTCCTATACCTCCAGTTCAGGCATCTAAAGCAATCTGTGGCAAGTTATGAACTCCACAGGGCTTGGGTGGCTCTGCCCTTATGACACTATTGGTGGTTGTGGCTCCCATGGCTTCTGTCTGGGCCAGCTCTTCTCCCTCCTTGCAGTTTTCCTCAGATGATCCAGGTTCCTGGCTTCTCCAGCCTTCTGGGGTCTCCACACACCTTCGACTTCACACTCACAGCTTCACACTCTGCCCTCTCAGTGGCACTGCCCCACCCCCCAGGCCTTCTTCTGAGATCTGGGTGAAGCCTTCTCAACCCCACGGCTCTTGCATTCTCATGGCCCTAAAACCTGCATCACAGGGATGATGCCAAGGTCTGCTGCCAGCTGGAGCAGTAGCCAGGCTTCCTTCTCTCTTGGCTGTAGGGGTCCAGTGCCTGTGAACCAAATCCTGAGGGAAAATTCCCTAAGCCACCATTTTGGAACAACTTCCCTGGGCAGCCACCATTTTGAAACATGGTACTCTTAGTCTTTCTTCTCAAAGAAAAGCTGTGAACCTTACAACTCTGCAAAGAGTGGAGCCCTGCTGACTTTTTGTGATGCCGTCAGGCCATCTTTTCTATTCTCCTGTTCCTTCTCAGAAATCAAGAGCTCCTCTACTCTATCTTTACAGTTCACAGCATTTTGGAGGTTCCTTTCTGGTCAAACTGAAAACATTTAAAATCACTCTGCTGGGCTTTTTGCTCTTGATTCTCAACATAGATCTGGCTAAAAGCCCCCAACAGGAGCCATACTATGGCCTCAATATTTGACTGTATTGAGATTTCTTCTGCAAGATTATTTAGTCCACTGCCCCTAATCTCAATCTTAGGCAAAGTCTCTGGACATGAGCAAAATGCAGACAAACATTTTGCCAAGCCATAACACACATAACCTGAAATCCAACAGCCAATGCAGTCTTTCTTCCCAGCAGAAACTCCTCAAGCCTGGTCTCCACTGACTTGCTGGTCTTCTGAGCTCTGACTAGAATCTCCCAAGCAGAACAACCTAAGCCATTCCAGTTCAGCAGCCAACTGAACTTTGCTTAACACTTCCCTTTCCCACCAGCCAGGTCCAAAGGCTCTGGACTCACATGTCCAGATTACGTCACACTCTGTGGTACTAAATTTCTGGGTTAGTTACTTTTCTCTCATTGCTGAGACAAAACACCCAACACCCAAAGTTAAAGGGGAGAGGGTTTATTTGGCTCACATCTCCTAGAGTTTTCAATCCATAATCAGCTGACTCTGAGGCTGGGATGGCAAACAGGCCTTGCCGAGAAGACACAACATGGCACACACAAGGCAGCGAGGCAACAAAAGAAGTTTAACAGTGTCTGTCTGCCCCTTTTATCCCACCCAGACTACCAGGACTAGGGTGATGCCATACCAGTCACTCACATGTAGGGTTTAGTAATCACATGCCCATAACCCAGCATCACACCTTCCAGACTGGACTCCCTCTGAAGTAGAAAGTCGCACCTCATCTGCACAAGGTTTTGGGGGACATCTGGACACAGTAGTAACAATCGACAATAATGTCTTAAGAAAAGTCATGATAGTGAAGATGCACATGCATGATCTAGCAAATAATAGGGCCTCATTGCCTGATAGTGGATACTGAACCAAAAGATAGTAACCTTCTTATTGGAATAAGCGTCTTTTTGAAAATGTACCTGTGTGCATATCCAAATTCTGCATATCTAGTCAACAGTTACCATTGCCTCGCAAAATGTAAATGCTTTTTCTAAAGAAAAGTAAAAATATGATATTTGATAATTAATTACTAAGTGCCTGCTTTGAACCAGAACTGCTGGGCACAGAGATGTGGTAATGAACGGAGCTAAGCCCTGTCCTTATGAAACTCACACTCTGTGTGGCAGAGTCGGGAGTGAACCTGTCCCATGCCCAGTGGAATAAGACCTTGAGTGGAGATGGTGCCCACTGCGAGGAAGTTCATGGAGAGCTCAGTGGTTGTGAGGATGGGGAATGAAACTTCGTATCAGGTAGTGAGGCCTGGATTGACCCTGCACAGCACTTGTAGGAGGAGGAGCCCAGGGTCATGGTGGGAGGACATGGTCACCTCCTGGGACCAAGCAGTGCTGAGGGAATGAAAAAGAGCTGCGGGGGCAGCGGGGAGGAGGACACAGGGCCTCGATGTCAGCATCTGCTCCAGCGTTTGGACAGAACCATCCAGCATAACAAACTTAGAAAGACACGAAGCAGGAAAAATAAGCCGACCAACCCAAAACAGGCATAGATAGACAAAGAAGGCATCAAAGCACTCATGCTTGAGGAGAACTGCACACTTCTCCCCTGGGTGGTGCCTGGCCTGAGAGTGACTCTGCCACACTCTGTGTGAACAGAAGCAGGATGCCCAGCTGGCCCTGGGTTAGGCCTGTGAAGGACACAGCCACCACGGCAAGGAATGACGAAGGAGGAGCAAAGCAATGCAGCAGCGAGCTGCCTCCATCCTGGACCTGGGTCTCTGTGGCTTTGCTTCTTCCTGGCCGCATGGATTTTCCCACACACATCTTGGTTTCTCCTTCCATTGGATGATAATAATTTCATTGCACAATGCCATAACAAATTTACAAAATAAAAACTGCATGGTGAGGAAAGAAGTGCTGATCTAGGAGAACAGCTGTCCTCGGCTGGCTGCTTTCTGCACCAGGATGGAATTGAAATGTTTAGGCTTCAGCTCCGGACTGTGCCTCTACTGCGCACCCCCAGCCATGGCTCAGTTCCGTCTCGTGCGGTTGTTCATCTACTCTCTGACTAGCAGCAGTGAACTCAATTGGCTTTGGAGCGTTGTAATGAGGCTGTCATTTTGTATCTCTGGGGACACACTTGTTAGCTTGGATCTAATGCGATTCAACAGGAAAAGTGTCCGCCCGGAGCCGGGCAGAGTAATATTGAAATCAATAAGGCCCATCCCCTTTCCTTCAGGACCTCGTGGTCAGCACCATTCACTGCCCACACACACGAGGTGCCACGGACTGGGGTTTGCTACAGCAGGAGGAAGAAGGGCTCCTGTGAGCCCTGAGCAGAGGGGCCAGGTCGGAGCAGGACATGTGCTCTCTGTGAACAGCAAACAGTCCAGAGCTCTCCAGAGAAGGGGTCTCGCTTGCTTCTCTGAGCAGTGCATCTGGTTCAGCAGGAGCGGGCTCTACTCCCCAAGAACAGGCCTGACAGGGTCAGCAGAGCAGGGACGAGACCGCAGCTCTATAAGCTGAGGCCGAGCACACAGGATAGCAGGGGCACCAGCTGTGTGGTCTCCCGGTCCAGGGAGGAGCCGCCAGAGCAGTGGGCCGGTGGCCAAGGGCGTCCCCTGGAGATTCAGGAGCAGGGTCAAGAGGAAAAGAGGAAGAAGCCCGGAGCTCAGGCACGGCGGACCTCGGACTGCCAGGGCTCCTCCTTCCGCTGCCATGTCTGCTAGAGGTGATGCAGATGCTTCTCTCGGGCAGACTTTCTCTTTGCTTTTTTTGTAGGAACCCGGGACCTTTGCACTGTGCTAGCTCCCCAGCCCTTATTTTTGTTGTTATTATTTATTGATTTATTTATTTTGAGACAGAATCTTGCTAAGTTTCTGAGCTCCCTAAGGTGAATTAAAAGTTATGATTCTCCTGTTTCATCCTCCCAGAGTGCTGTGATCAAAGGCATGAGCCACCACCCCTGGCTGAAAGGTAGAATTTAGGTTAGACACGATATACATAAAGAATCTGCAGCGGGGTGGACCCCGGCTGGTTAGCGCCCTACACCCACTCTTATGGTCAGTGTAAACCAAGCAGCTCTCTGCGTGGGCTTGGAAGCTGAGCCCGTGCTCCCCAGCCCTCCACCTTGCAAAGTCCACAAGCCGGCGCCCCATGTGTCCAGCGGGCACTCGTGGGTGGTGGGAAGACAGATGTCATAATGACTGTCCTTGGAACAATCCACAGAGGTCCTTAGGGGCCCCCGGTGAGTTCGACGATCTGGAACTCCAGCTCTGAACCTGCCCTGACACACAGACTCCGAGGGTGGGCAGCGCTCTACGTTTCAGCAGCTCTGTTTGTAAAATGGAGGACAGCTGTGTCTCCCTGGACCCCTCGGGTTTTCTCACCTGCACAGGAAAGGGACGGAAACCGGGCTTCATCTCCTGACTCCCCATCCCCTCCTCTTCATAGGGCAGCGTCTGACTTCTCATCAGTCTTACTCAGATACATCTAGGCCCAGCGAATCTACTCTGTCTTTCAGATAGTGGTGGACAGTGCGGGATTCCATCAGAACCCTGTCCTCAAACTGATCTGAATTCAAACAAGACAGCTTACTGTTTTACACTTCATTTATTTTGAATACTTTATAGACATCGCAAGGGTTAATCTTTAGATTGCCCAAGGAGAAAGAAGATTTCTGGGAAACAATAGCAGTATAAACAAAATGGGATGAAGAATATTTTACCAACTTACTAAAGTGAGTTCTTTTCAGAGAAAATAGCCCTAAATTACATATAATTGCAGAACTAAATGCAAATGAATATCTCCACTCATCCTGACCACGTCGGTCATTAGTGTGGATTCTGTTAGTCATTAGTTTTTATTATAAGAATTTAGAAAGAACTGAATGGGGCTTCATTAAAAGTAATCTTAGAAACACTGTAAGCAGTTAAGAGCACCCCCACTGCAAGAAACATAAACTTGGTAGCGACTTTGTTCAGTGTGGGGCAGGTCATGTGTACGTCCTCCAAGGGTACGTGGTGTCCACCAGGCTGTGTCCATACATGGACTCACCGGGCCTCACTGTCACACGGACGCACCCACACCATCAAGGGACAGGCCAGAGCGGCAGTGAAGCAAGCATCTGAACAGCGCTTCTCTTGTCCCTGTGCTCCTGGGCCTCTCCATGCTGGTCCTCCTGCTGCCGGAATCAGCTTGGTACCCAGGGTCTCTGCTCAGACCCGTCCCCTCTGGTCCCTGAAGAGCCCACATTCAGGCAACCTATGAGGAGCAAGCATGGCTCTGATGGCCCAGGGTCTCCTGCCTTGTCCACTGTGCTGCCATTTTCACCGATGGCACAGAAGTGATGCTGGGAACGACAGGAGGTTGCTCAAAACCAACCAGCAGCAGCTTCCTGCTTGGCAGAGCAACGGCCTGGGCCCCAAAGGCCCTAGGTGCAGCAGGAATGGGCTCTTCTTTGACCACATCCTGACCTGTAAGTGTGTAAAGCGATTCCAGTGCGCACTGAGATCTCAGGGCTGTTTGGGGGAAGAATACATGGGATTGTCCGATTTGTGAGACAAAATAGCAGCTTTCTCCCCACTGAATATGTCTTTATTTGAAATAATGGCTACCACTGCTAATATCTGAGTATTTATCAGATATTTTCTTAAAAATGAAAAAGTACAGGGTCGGGGATTTAGCTCAGTGGTTTGGTGCCCTGCCTTGCAAGCACAAGGACTGGAGTTCAATCCCTGGTACAAAAAATAAAATAAAATAAAATAAAATAAAAAGTACATCTTTTACTTCAAAGAGGGAGACACAATTTAGTCAGTGACTAAATTGTCACAATGTAGTCAGTGACATTAATGTTTTGTAATAAAAATTAGAATTTTTGGAAATTGTGTGGCAGATCACCATGAGTTTGACAGTTTCCCAATATACTTCAAAGATTTTTCTGATGAGATAATTTATAATATTATCAAGTATGATTTCAGAGTAAAGAATATTACCAAGGGAAAAGGGGGTCATTTTATAACATCAAAGCTCTAAATTCAACAAAAGCATTGCAATTTTAAACACTTCTTTACCTGTTAACAGAGTTTCAGAATATATGAAGTGAAGATTGACGAAGCTGCAATGACAAGTAGACAAGCCCACAACTGCAGTGGAAGATTTATGTCCGTCTGTCCACATAATTGATGGAACAAGTAACTGGAAAATGACAACAATCTCATCTTGAGGACCAGAGAAATAACTACCTCTAAATAGACTTTTATAGGATGTTTCCCTCAACAGTATGATGAGAGCTCTTCTCAAGGTCACACGAGATATTTCACAAGATACAGCACATTCTCTGCCATAGAGCAACTACGGATAAATGTGAAAGGACTGGAGTTACACAGAGTCTGTTGCTAACCACAGTGATCCTCAGAAAATCCTCCGATGTTTGGAAGCTGAACAGAACACTCTCACACAATCCATAGAACCAAAAGGGGAACCACAGGGGAAATGGAATGAGCTTGAACTGCGTGAAAATGAAAAAGCTAGGACAATGACAGCAACAAAAACACACCCAAGCTGCTTGAATGCACCAAAGCAGTTCTCTGAGGGAAATTCACAGCACTAAACACCCTTCTTTAAGATAAGAAAGGCCTTAATCACGGACCTCATCTTTTACCTTAAGGAATTAGAAAAATAAATACAGAAGCCTGAAATAATTAGAAAAGCAAAGAGGAAAGTGGGTGCCGTTCCTTTTCCAGAGCTCTGTAGGGCTCAAAGCCAGCCCCAGGGAAATCCAAGATCCCCTTTGCCGTCGGCTCCTGCTCTCCCAATCTCCCGACTCCCCTTCTCCAGAGAACACTTTTCCAACAAGAACAAGCGCAAAATCACTTGCATGGGTGTCCCCGCCATAGGCTGCCTGCAGGGTTGTGACAAACCACTGGCTACTCCGTGCATTCGCCGCAGCTGCTGGCCATGGTCCTCACAAAGCCTGTGTGATTAGGGCTGCATTGAGCAGCATAGGGCTTGGATGCAGCTGGAGTGCCTCCCTCAAGCGACACCCACCCCAGTGGTGGGATTAAGAGGGCAGAAATTTAACCTGACTCTGGTATTAGAGGTGGGCCTTTGGGAAAGGATCGGTGTTGGAAAGGCACTTAGACCAGAAGCCCGTGATTGAACCCTTGTACTTGGGTAAGACGAAGAGAGGCCTGGAGACACAGATGCTCCCACCCTTGGCCCCGTGATATCGTGCAGCACTTTGGGGCTCAGTGCCGAGGAGCCATCACAGAAGCCTCCCCGCAACACATCCCTTCAGTACCGTGAGCTAAAAGGAACTTGCTTTCTTATAACACATCCCATCTCTAGCGCTGTGTTATTGGAGAAAGAATCTTGAATCCTAGGACCAACTTCATGACAGCCACACTGCAACCGCTGTGTTTCTGAACTGCTCCATCTGAAAATGCTCCTCTCACGAAGCAGCATTCCTCTCCCCCCTCGCCTCATCAGTCACCGCTTTCCTTCTGTCCTCACCTCCCCACAGTGGGCGGAATTCACTGCACCCGAGTCTTCCATTTCTGTTTTTCAAAACGGTGAAATCCTCCCAAGGAAAAACTGACCTTTTGCTCTTTTACTTGTAGTTCACTCCTGTCACTGGTCTGTTTGTAAAGCTGCAAATATGAAGTTTCTTGAACTGATTGTGAGATACGCAAAGCCCCACAGTCATGGCACTGATTTGTGACACAGAAGCCAGAGTGCACAAGCTGGTTCTTCCCAGTCTTAGTAAAACGATTCCCAGCATTCTCTGAATAAATTGCAATGGGCTACAAGTGCCATTCATCATTTTAAATGGTTATTTAATGGAACAATTAGGAGGCTATGATTACATTCCCCTTTTATTTTTAAATATTAAAAGCATTAAAATACCACATGACAGTATTAAAAATAGGCAAAACAGCTCTGAAGACAAGTTTTGTCCCATACATTTAAAGTTTTAACATTAGCTGCTATACTGAAAGCCATCAGCTCTAGCATATCTGGAATTTTTTTGTACCATGTGTTTTAGAGTTGTACAAATAATATAGCTGCATCATAATTGACATCACATCTTTAAATTGAGAGGACAAAGGTTGAAGAAGAGTGGTGGGTGGGTTCATACTCAGCACACGTTAGCCGAGGTCACGCTTTCACAAAGATGACTTTTCTTTGTCTCCTACCTGAAGTCAGCACCCGCTCTCCTGCCATTCTCTGGAATCCCAGGGTCTGGACACATGTCGGAGGCCGAGGAGGAGCCGCCTTGACTCACTGCAATGGAGAGATACAGCATTAGAGTACAGTGCGCCTGATGAAGAATGTACAGAGTAACCCCATGGTAGGTGTAAGCAGTTCTCTCCTGGTCATGAGTGAGCAGGAGCTGTCCCTAAGGGTGGAGGGGCTCAGGGGAGGGCAGCAGAATGGGGAAAAATAAGAATCTGATATGTCTTGTAAAGGCGCAAGACCCCCGTGATGAATGTAACTGTGCTGGATACCTAAAATGCACCAATAAACTTGATAAAGATTAAAAAAAAAAAAAAAAAAAAAAAGGAAACGGCACTGATCTGTTGAGGAAGTGGCCAGTACTCATGGAAGAGAAAGAGCCTTTGTTTGTTCCCTGTGGACAGCCATACAGATTCCAGGTGCGCTTAAGTCAGTGCAGTGGAGCTTCCAATAAAGCCACTCTGAACACAGAATGTGCTACTCATCCAGATGAGAGCAGGCCCTGGCCTCTGTGGGCAGTGCTTCCTTACTTCTGAGTCTCTTCACAAGGGCTGGTCCTCCTGTTGGAATCTGAACTGTTTCAGAAAAGTTCTCTGAAGGGACTATTTGCTGACTGGGTGGAGGGGCTGCCACTCCTACATCTACGCCACAACACCTCAGTCTGGGCAATTTCCTCTCTATTCCCAGAAGTGTGCTTCACATGGTTCAACCCGCATGGGGTCATCGTGTGCTCTGGGAGCCCTGCATCTATGCTGACCGGGAGAGGCTCCCCTGCACCTTGGACTGGTCCGTGCTGACCATGACAGTGGAATTCTGTGCCACTCTTGGAGTCTCTGGACAGCAGCAAGGGCACAGGTGAACTGGGAGACACATGCTGAGGGGCTAGGTTCTCTGCATTGGCACTGAGGTAGAAAAGCAACCGATGACCCCAAACATGCAGTTGGACAATTCATGTAATGGTGGTGGCCTACTCCATTTAAATGGACAATTCCATTACTTGTGGGTAAAAAGGATGCCTAAATTTAAGGCACTCAACAAACCCCAGGTAAGAAGGATAAAGGCAGAGAGATCTACAATGAGATGCATTCTAAGACAAAGAAATTTTGAAACAGGAAGAGGAGAACAAATCACAAACAAGAAACACTGAAGATTGTCAGAGGATTTCTCAACAGAAATTGTGCAGTTGTGAAGGTGGTGGAATGACATATTTAAAAGCTGAAAGAAAAGTACTGCCAACTGACAATTCTATATCCAGCAAAACTTCCTGGAAATGGGAGGAGAATTGAAGATAGTTTCTGTCAAAAATGAGGAGTTCATTAACAAGACCCAGCCTACAAAATGATGGCTAAAGACTCCTTCAAACTGAAAGGAGGGATTAATGCAATGGAAACTAAGAAAATGATGCAAAAAAAAAATCAATGAATCAAAGCGATTGTTTTTTGAAAGAATAAATAACATCAATAAACCCATAGCCAACCTTATCAAAAAGAGTCAAGAAAAAGCTCAAATTCATACAATTGGGAATGAAAAAGGAGAAGTTACAACAGATCCACCAGAAATCTAGAGGATCAATACCTATTTCCAAAACCTATGCTCTAATAAAATGGAAAATACAGAAGAAATGGGAAGATACCTAGACACATGTGAATTTGCAAAGTTGAATAAGAAGATATAAAAAGCATAAACATGCCAAGTATGTTCTATGAAATTAAAAATGTAATTAAAACATTACCAACAAAAAAAGCCCAGGTCCTGATGGTTTCATGGCTGAATTCTACAAGACATTTAGAGAAGAACTATCACAACTACTCTTTAAACTCTTCAATGAAATTGAAAGGGAAGCAAAATTTCCAAATTCATTCCTGGAAGCAAATATTACTTTGATTCCAAAACCAGGGAAAGACCATTGAAAGACCAGGGAAAAAAGAGAACTACAGGCCAATCTCTCTAATGAACATAGATGCAAAAATCCTCAATAAGATACTGGCAAAACAGAATACAGAAGATCATCATGAAGATCATACACCCTGATCAAGTCAGATTTATGCCAGAGATGCAAGGACGGTTCAACATATGCAAATCAGTAAATGTAATATACTATATCAACAGAATTAAGGACAAAAACTATATGATCATCTCAATTGATGCAGAAAAACACATTTATGATAAAAACCCTACAGAAAATGGGAATTGGTGGTCATTATCTCAACCTGATAAAGGCTATTTATGAAAAACCAACAGCCAATATAATAAATATAATTATATAATGAGTTCTTCAAGACAAGAATTCTTTGAGTAAGACAGAATTACAAAATTGTTTAATTAGCATTTCTCTAAGGGCCGAAGGTGGACATTTTCTCCTGTGCATATTGGCCTTTCTTACTTCTTCATCTTTTCATTTCATTTATCCATTTCTAATTGGTTCCTTCATTTGGAGGGGGTCTACTTATTTAGTTCTTCATATGTTTTAACTATTAATCCTTTCTCAGATTAATAAAATTAAAATGATAAAGGTGAAATCATAATGGACAATGGTGAAATCCAGAGGATTATAAGAAATTATTTGGAAAGCTTAGACTCCATTGAATTGGAGAATCTAAAAGAGCTGGAGACATTCTTACACACACACGATTTACACAAATCGAACCCAGAAAGTGTAGATAACAGTGGAGGCAGTGAACTAGAAGCAGTGGTAAAAACCCTACAATGAAAAACGCTCAAGACACAGTGGACTCACCACAGAAGTCTTCCGGGATGTGAGAGAAGATCTAGGGCCTTTGCTCCTCTGTCATGTAGAATGGGGGGGGCACAAACATCTCCGGAAGCTGTCACCCTGGCACCAACACCAAACAGGGACGTAAAAGAGGAAACTACAGGCCAGTCTCCTTGGTGAACAAATGTGCACAAATCCTCAACAAGATGCAGCAACTGGAGTGCAGCACTGTAGTAATAGAAGACCACACACCTGGCCAGGTTGGCTTCCTCCAGGGCAGGGACTACAGAGCAGTCGGTTCATGTAACTACCACACCACGCAGATGGAAGGAAGGACAAAATTCAAAGACGCAGAGAAAGACTTTGACACAATCCAACACTCACTCGTGATAAGAACTCTGAAGAAAATGGACGTAAGTCTTTATCTGAAACTAACAAAGAGCATTCAGGACAAACACACTGTCAACAACATTCTAAATGGAGAAAAACTAAAAGAATATTCTCTGAATACCCCCAAGAAGACAAGGGTGTTTGGTCTCACTGATTCTGCTCCCTATATTACTTGAAACCCCAGCTGTAATGATCAAGACAAAGAAAGAAATAAAAAGAATATGTATGAAAGGAAGAAGTCAAAGTCAAAGTATCCTCATTGGCAGAGAGACAATCCTTTGTGAAGAAGACCCCAAATCTCCAACACACAACACTTACAACTAACAGATTCAACAACAGAGCAGGATACAAAATCAATCCACAAAAATCAATAGTGTTCCTGGGCACCAACAATGAACCTGCTTGGAAAGGACTGAGGAAAACAGTCTTTTCACAGTAGCTTGAAAGAACTTAAATACATAGAAATTAATCTAATCAAGGCAGTGCAAGACCTCTAGAAAAATTTTAGAAAATGATGGTACTTTGAAAACAGAGATTGATGAGCACACCAGAAAACGGCAAGACATCACCTGTTCAGGACAGGTAGACAAAGTATTGTCAGAAGTGCAACATTGCTAAAATGAGCTGTAGACTTAATGTGGCCCCAATCTAAATACTGGAAGCCTTCTTTGTCTGACTAGAAAAACCAATCCTAATATTTATATGGAACCAGAATTTCAAGAGCAACCTTGGGCAGTAATGTAAAGCAGGAGACATGACAATTCCAGGTTTTAAGTTACATAACAGAGTCACAGTGGTAACAACTGCAAGATACTGGCCCCAAAACACGCACAGATAAGTGAGAAACAAGGATGCAGAAATAACCCTAGGCACATTCAGCCCTCTGGTCTATATGGCAAAGGGACCAAAAACATTCACCAGGGAAAAGGCAGTGCCTTTAGTAAAGGTGAAGGGAATTGGGCTTTCCACATGCGGAAGGTTGAATGTGGCCCTACATCTCTCACCCTGTACTAAGTCAAATCAGAAGAGGTCAAAGACTTAGATACTAGATCTGAAACACCCCATCTGCTGGAATTTAAAACAGACACAAATCTTAAAAACGTAAGTTATAGGTCAGCACTTTGTGAACAGGACCCCGGTAACACCCAGAATCAACATGCAGACTTAAATCCAATTAAAAATCTTCTGCACAGCGAAAAATACCAACAATAGAGAGAAGAGACAACCTTAGAAATGGGAAAATAAAACCTTTATTTTTAATAAGAATACTTTTTCGTGAAACGTATGTAGTGAGGTAAAAGTACTGCAGATCAAAGGGGGAAAAGAAGGGTATCTTTGCTTGTATTTGCACACACAGAGAACCCAGAAAGCCAGATGGTTCTAACCACGAGGCACCAGTAAACCACCCGGTAGTGATTTTCCTTCATTTAAAAACTCAGACTCCAAGTTTGTCCCATGCAGACACACTCCACCTTGAATAATGAGAACTGCGGAGCAGTGGAAATGCTGAACACCCCTAGAAGGGGTCATTGTGAGTTAAATTTTGTTGTATGTAAAGTCAGAGCCATCTTAATAAGCTCTCACTTCTTCATGCAATGGTTCTTGTGATTGATTGCATGACTCGGTAGTTGATCTTTCTTTCTTTGGATACCTAGGGACGTGTTTTAGCTGGATCAACTTTGAGACAAAGGTTCTAGCACTTTCAGACCTTCAGAGAGGTGTTCTCTGCTTCTGCACAGCGTAAGGATGGAGAACTGGCTCCCAGGGGCCTCCCCACGCACTGACCGTTGCACAAGTAGCTGCGTCCACTGCTCTGGAATGTGCGTTTGGTTTGGGGAAACCACTGGCTTCAGCCTCTCCTGCTGTCTTTGGTTTGAAATAAATCAACACTGACACTTGCCCTTCACATTTAATAGACTCAGACCTTCCTCACTGAAATGAAAAGCACTATTTTTAATACTTCTCCCCTTTGTGATTTCCAAGAGCTTTGATCTCAGTGAGAAAGAGTCTTTGCCACTCCACTCCTCCTCAGGTAAGAGTGTTGTGCAGTTGTAATAATTTTTCATATAGCTACTACAAGATTAGTTTTACTTGGAATATCACACGGGACATTTTCACATACACAACAGAAGTTTTTATACTTTCCTTGTTTCTATTGAATATTTGACGTCTCTAGCACTGGATTTTTATCCCCCAGTAGTAAACAAAAGTTGTCTAAAAGACAAGAATGGTGGCCTCAGCTTGTAATCCCAGCAATCTCAGAAGCTGACACAGGAAAATTTCAAGTTCAAGCCAGCCTGAGAAATCAATGAGATCTTGTCCTAAAATAAAAAATTTTAACAATGGCTTATTGTGAAGAACTGAATTCAATCCCCAGGAGGGTTAGGGGGGTTTTGTATAAATAAGAATCGCTGGTGTTTGCATAATCACTTTTTATTAATTCTCCATTAGGAATTTTACAGGACGGTTCATGTGCAAATCAGCTGTCCAGGTACCACTGCTGTACACATGTGCACTGTTTGGGATTTTATGTGAATATGCCTCCAGCCCAGCTGGCCACACCCACTCACAGACACCTGATTTGTTACCGTGTCGGCCACTTTTGTCTGGCTCCTCCCACGGCTTGTGTCATTGAGCTGCTTATGGAATGCGAGCTGCTGAATGCCCATGACTTTGATTTCATATCTGAATTTCACCCCTATTCTCCAACCTCCTATTATTCTTGCATGGACACAAATCAAACTCTCTCTTGGTTTACAGCAATTTATTTTCTAAAAATATATTTTAAATTCTAAGGTTTTCTCTCCTCTGCGTTAGTGAGGGTCTAAAGAGAAAATTAAAACGGTTTCTTGTACAACAAATAAAAACTGTTTGGCTGGATTTCCAAAGCTTCTGTCTTTCCAACAGAGCTGGCTCCCCAGGCTGTGTTGCTACCAGAGGGAAGAGCACATAGATGATTTTACGAGGGCCCTGATGTTGACAGTTATCTTTTCAACGGATCAATCAGTATGACAGCAAGTGTTCAGGGAGGAAGCACTTCCCCATGTATCTACAAATTAAACCAACATGTTTATTTACTGTTCACATGAAACGAAAAATAAGCATACTCTGGTATAAAATCAGAGTTAGTGAACTAAACAAAATTAACGCCCCAGAAAATTCTACAAGAGCCTTGAGAATCACCGTCGCTCCAGTGAGGCACAGCCTCCCCTGTCAACTGGAAGCCGCAAAAGCGCTGCCCTGGGCTGCACCAGCTCCTGGGTCAGGACGACGTCCACCTGGACAGTCGCCCGGGGATGCTGGGCCACTTCTGCTCCAGGCGCCACTGGGCACTGCAGACCCTGGGTTAAGGTTCAGGAACAGTTCTCAGTGGCCCCTCAGAGACACCTTAGGACAGGGAGTCACTCATGGCACAACATGGACAGCCTTTGGTGGGAGGTTCTGAGGGCTACAGCTGTGCCTGGGGCCAGAGGCAGGCTGGGGGCTCTGGACAAGGCACAATATTCGTGTATTTCATACCTTTTGTCACTGATTCTTGAAAGCTCTATTTGACAATTCCCAGATTTTAAAAATTGCTAACTTTGATTATATGCGTGAGCACCCATGGAAGGCTCCTTTCTGATTACAGTTTTCCGGTGATTTCAGAATGTTTTATTCAAGCATACTCTAAGTATTGAATTCAAATGACTTCAGCACATATCATATGATACAGCTCTATGGATCACTTAGGCATGTGCTTAATACTTTTAGGGTAACAGGAACAAAATAAGTCATCAAAACTTCACTACAGTTTATATAAATGCAATTATACATGTTAGGGAATATAAAATAACTACATTTATAAAATATTATTAATAAATAAGTGCTTTCAATATGTTTGTCATATATTTATATAACAGTTTACTAATGTTTTAGTGTTAAGTCAATACATAATAGAAATAGCATAATATATAATAATGGAACACTTAGTATTGTATACATTAAAAAAGAATATTAAACCATTTGAGAAATTGTTGTGATACATATATAGTTTAATATTATATTGGTAAAACCAATTGACTTTTCACTCCAGATATTTCGCCATTCCGGAATATCCCTGTGTTCAATTTTGCTCTACACTGTTATTCAGATACTTTGCAGATGTAAAACCAAAAATAAAAACTGGCCCAGCATGGCAGTGCACACTGCGTAATCCCAGCACTTGGGCAGCTGAGTCAGGAGAATGCTGAGCTAGAGGCCAGCCTGAGGTACATGGGGAGATCAGGGCTAGCTTGGACCACATATGCAGAAATTGCCTCAACAAAACAAAACGAAACACAGCACACCCACAAGAAAGAGAGTTGAGCTGGGGACTGAGATGTATTTTCAGCCACTGCACGAACACTACGATGTGCACAAGAGGTCTCATCTCACAAAGTACAGGCAGTTCTGTCACTTCTGCTCAAAGAAGTGGTGGCACAGCATGTGTAGTCTGAATGGTGGATATTCAGTTTCACTGAAGGACTGTGCTTGTGTACGATTATCCACTTAGTCCTCAGTTTGATTTATCAGATTTCTTTCAATCTTCTAATCATAGCAAAGTATGTCTCTCTAATTTTGAAAAACTAACAATGGAATATTATATTCTACCTGCAGCTACAAAACATCCGCACTTAATTTGTGTAAGACATTATGAAAAAATAATAAAACCAGAGGAATCAGACCTATAATATGTGGGTATATGTAATGCAATCCCCACCATATGAGAATTAGTATTTTTCCAATTTAAGAAACGAGGAAAGAGTGTTGTGAGGTTAGAAAGCATATCTATTATCAGGGGCTTTCATTTCAAACCTGTATCCTTCCTTCTACATTGATCTATGTTTTCCTGTTGCCCAGGTGGTCAGCTCTCAAGGAAACAGTAACATATTTGGTAAATGGAGAGCACTTCTACAAATGTACTTATATTTCAAATTTTTATATTGTTTTACCAGATATAAATTTCCATGTAAAACTTATGAAAGTCAGTGTGATGAAAAGAAATTGAAAACCAAGGTATATGCCATAATTCTAATTCTAATAAAATGTAGACAAGCAGTTGAAGGGCCTTTGGATATCAGTCTTACCACTCACTGTAGTTTACAGACTGTAAATTACCCTACCCTGACTGTCTGCTATGACAGGCTAGTGTGCTTTATGGTCTAGATCTATGATGCCCCCAAAAGTCCCATTCGGTAGGTGGGGGGGTTGTGTCAGAAAATGTGGGTCACTGGGGTTGTGATTTGGAAGAGTATATTCTTCTTGTCCTGGCTCCTCCCTGCTCTCTCTCCCAGGCCTTTCCTCCATGCCATTTCTGCCTTGCAGCCAGCTGGCCATGGACTGGACCCTTGGAAATCGGCAGCCAAAGTCAAGCCCCCGTCCTATAAGTTACTGGTGAGAGGAAGCTAACACAGTATTATTAACGTTTATTTTTGTCAGTGTCATCACTGTGCTCTGCAATAAGCATGGATTTCCTCCTGGGGCACATCTATGCGCAGAGTACAGCCCTGTGGACCAAGGCGATCTTCCTCACCACCCCAACCCATCCTCCATAGCAGGTGGGCCAGCCATTAACCGCCACAGCAGGTCAGGTAACAGTTGCATTAATCCTGCCCTGAACGTTTACTTCTTCAAGAATTTTAGGTCCGATGAACAACAAACGCAAAGCTGTCGGCCATACAAGCCAGAGCTGAAAGGACACCACCCTGAGGGCACATTCAGCCAAGTCTAAGGGTAAGGAGGGAGATAGAGGCCAGGAGTCAGCAGCTCTGCAGGGAAGAGGGCACAATGGCTGCCCGTTGTGCAGGGAAGGTGGAGCTGCCTGGAAAGGCTCCTATGCCCACCAGATCTCAGCCAAGCTCACGAGAGCAGTGACCCTCAGGCACAGTGCCCTGGGGCCTCCCTCCACGTGGCTCTGCGGCTCCGTAGCTTTGGGACCAGACATTCCGGAAGGTCCCTCTGTCCCTGTCCCTCTCTCTCTCCCTGTCCCTCTTCCTCCTCTTCTCCCTCCCACTCTCTCCTCTGTCTCTTCTCCAAATGGCTCTAGGACACAAAGGGATTTAGGTTTACAGAAAGTTCCTACCAACAAAGAAAGAAAGTCAAGCAGGAAAGGGAGGCTGGGAGGAAGGAGGAGACAAGGGGAAAGGCCACAGAAAAGGAACTAAATAGGTGTAGAGCATGAGTCCTGGGCTTGCTGACGCTGAGCCTGGGGGCGCAGGGTGGAGTGGGAGCGCACAGGACAGGCAAGAAGAGGTGCACACACGGGACGGGGTCGTGCCGAGAAGACCGCCGCACCCCTCCGATTTCTGGCGCCCACCCACCCTGAGGGCACTTGGTCAGCACCTGCGGCCTCCTCGCTGGACGGGCTGTGGGGAGGTGAGTACTCACTGGGTGATGACCACCTTCCTACTGAAAGGACAAGATGTCCTTCCGAAATGAAGGGAACACGCTTATGGATCACTACTAGGGGAAACGAGCAAAAACAAAGCACAAGGTTTGCATAGAAAAGCCACAGATATTTAGTGGTGCGCAAAGTTGAATATTATATCAGGCCAAATCCTTTATATTTTAGTTACAAGAACTAGGCCCAAAATTCTAAGCAGTTGTCAAGGTTAGTGTGCAGCAGAAGTGGGCCAAGTGTGAGGGGTCCCGCTTAGCATTAGCCTCTCAGGGGCCCTACTGACCAGGGCGCCACGGTGGAGGACACGCAGGGCCCTCACACAGCTCCGGGTGCTGCCCACAACAGAGGACCCGCCGGAAAGTCCATGCTTCCCCTCATCCTGTCACATCTCAAGCTATGTATCTCAGGGTGTTTCCTTCAGGTCCAACACACCAGGGCCAGTTCCTGTGACTCCTGTCCTTAGGGAAGGGCTGCGTGGGGTCCATTACACACGTGCAGTTTATGAAAGGTTCTGGAGACAGGAAATACTACATCACGGTCATGGAAATAATTAAAATTGTATTGTCCTGAATGTGGCACGTACTTTTCTTCTAAAGTCAAAGATCGCTTGCACAGCACACACACAGGCTCCAACACCAAACTTTGGAACTGTCCCTGGGCAGCACTGGGCTGAGTGGCTGGTAGTTCTCACTGACTTACTCTGTAGAAAGTCAGGCAGCCTAACCCAGAAGGAAGTGGATTTGAAATTTTGTTTGCACAGTGTTTGAGTTTGTTTCCTACAGTGTTATTGTATTATACTTAAGTACTGGCAAGGGATGGTAACATATTTTCTGAACAGACTGAGCATTTTATTCGTAAGAAACTAACGATTCAAGTGGTTATTTTTGTATGTTGGAGTAATCAAAATCACCATGGGAATAACATTTGAAAATAGAAATCACCAGTTAATCGTGGCCAATCCCACCTCACTTCTCAGCCTTCACTCAGCTGAAGCCGGACTGGAGCCAGGGCCAGAGGCGTCCACTTCCTCTTGGACAAGATGCCCGGCCATGAAGACCCAAAGCAATGGCCCTGTTACAGCTGGCTGGGTGTGGTGAAGGAAGAGAGTGCAGCTGAGAGGCTCCAGGCTCATCTCTTGTCTTTTTCTGTGGTATTTGGATTGAACCCAGGGCTTTCACACTAAGCCGCTTACCCAGCCCTTTTCACTTTCTGAGACAGGGTCTTGCTGAATTCCAAAGGTGCTCAGACTGGGCTCAGAATGCTGCTCTGCCCCGGCCTCCCAGGTGCTGTGTTACAGGTGTGAGCTGCTGCACCCGCTCGCATCTCCTTTTGTAACACTGAAGAAGTTAAGGACAAATCCTTGAATATCATACGTAACACACACCGTTCTCCTGATACATCTCAAAACCCAGCGAACATGAGCGCCTGGAGTGTGGACAACTCACTCGTGTCTCCCACACAGCGAGAAGGCCCGTGAAGCCTCTGTCCCTAGGCACCGCCTGGCCCGGAGGGAGCTGGGAGGCACAGGGCTCGGGCTTCCCGGGCTCCGATTTCCTCCAGAGTGACAGGTTGGTAAAGTAGGCGAGACTCGGGAGTCAGTGAACGCCGCTTCCCCTGGGCCGGCATAAGTAAAACCTGACGTGAAAATATGGTCGTGTTCCCAGGTCACAGGGCAAGGAGGGGGCAGCGGAGGCTAAGGTGGTGGCGATGCCCTGGTGTCTCATTCACACCAAAACCACCCGCCCTTCGGAGGCTCAGTAGTACCAGCTTAATTTTGAAAAGATATTTCCCAATCTAAGAAAATAAATGTTAATGGATCGTATTTCCCAAATTTAAGATGGGAAAATATTGCATGTAAAGCTAGGTGCACAATTTCCCATAAGTTAAAAATGAAAATGCCACACAGAACGTGGAAATCCCTCCAGCCACCCTGGGTGCATGACTGAACACCCGTCAGATGTTCTTTCTCAAAGATTTTCCACGCCGCCCCTAAGAATCTCGGGAACAGAAGGGCGGCACCAGGGTGCTGATATTCGATAAAGCAACATTTCCTACCGCACCTTCAAGACTGCTCCTGTTTTGAATATAACAAAATCCACAGACACACCCAATAGGATGTACACACCTCCTGGCTTGATTTCTTCCATCCCGAGAGGAAACTTTCGTGAGATAATGTCTATCCACTTGCTTCCCGTGGATCCCACACTGCCCCACAACCTCGTCTAGTCGGACGCCAGCCGAGCTGTCCTTGGTGTGGAGGCGCGAGGCAGTCAAGGAGCTCGGAGGAGAGCCAAGCCGAATGGATCTTCAACGTAAGGCCTTTGTGAGTGGTGGGATGTGTCTTCCCCTGTATTTCCAGAGCCACACAGCAAGAACCCGCCATGGCTAATCTTGATATTCAGAATAGGCACTGAAGCGACAATGTACTAAATAAGTGAAAAGTATAAGTAAATACATAAGAAGCATAAACGATACTCATGGAAAAACATGTTGGATACCAAGCTGGTTCTTCTAAACCAAGTTGACCATTTTTCTCCAGGACAGCACAGCAAGAACATGAATACTGGGTTTATGCAGAGAAAGCGCCTGGCCTTCCTCTCGCTCCAGCAGCCTACCCTCCACATCCTGAGGCTGGGGGATGCCACGGCAGCCAGGACGGGGTCTCCCAGGTATCAGGAGCCAGGACTGAAGAAGTGACAGGAGGAAGGGCTGCCGATTCCCTCCAGAGCATTCTGTGGTTGGTCCCACTCCTGCTTATTGCTCTGGCCTGCTGTGTTGTAGGAGCAGAAGAAAATCGCGGAGGCTGTGTCCAGTAGGGCGGCTTCTCCATGAACAGAACAGCAACGGGCAGGAAGGGGCTCCTGGTCAGAGGGAGAGAGTGGAGTGGGGCTGCGTAGGCCTCAGAGCCCCAGGCGTCCAGAAGGACTCAACAGGCAGAGCCCTGGGGGAACTCTTCCTGACTCCAGGCCCAGAACCCAGGATGCCCCTGAGGCCCAGGGCGCAACACAGAAATGTGAAGGGAAAGCGAAGGCAAAGGGAAGCGGAGCTCTGCACAGCCTGAGGTGCATTTCTACCTGTCAGCACCACGGAAAGTCGAAATTACGTCACTAAGAGAGAGGGAGTGCAGGATCATTTCTCAAACACGTAACGTAGACAGCTGCTATCTGTCCCAGCATTGCGTCTTCCATGTAGCATTACCTTCAGCCTAGTCCCAAATTCCACAAAAAAGAAAAATGTGAAATGGCTAAATGCCTCCTTGAAACAGTAACAGAGGAAACAGGAAGGGAAAGAGAGAGAAAATTCAGACTTGGAGATTTCTGGGCTGGACTATTCCAATGGTCTGGAATGTCTGCTATTTTCAAGATACGACTTAGCTTGTTGTTGCGCTTCCTGCCTGCAGTAGTGTTCTCATTAAGATCATCAGGAAAGTTCAGGGCTTAAAAGGGGATGAAGGAAAATGAACGGGGAAGGAGAGAGGTGATGTCAGTCTTCATGAAAATGGAGAGAAACCGTTCCACTCACTCACAGCAGGAAAATGCCCTTGATACACCTGCTGTGACCTTAATTTGACCTGATGCTCAAATAAAGACCCGGCCTGCGGGTGGCAGCAGGAGAGACGAGAGACAGGAACGGCAGTGTGCCCTGAGGCCTGTCCTGCTGCTGCACTGGGCCTTCTAGAGGGAACTGCATATCATTTAACAGTCATTCGGAGAGCCGATGCCTTCACAGAGCAGGCCTTCGGGCACAGATATGATCATTGACACCAGTATATTCATTCTAGAGCAGTGGATCAATGTGAAATATTTAATTTCCCAATAATCTGCATCTATTCACTGGTTAAGACACCTCATGTTTCATTTTCACAAATTATCTATCCTTTTCTAGGGTATGTCTATCTGGGAAGCAGTGTTGTACAAATGTGTGTGATGCCCTGAAGAATTCAGGTCATGCACAGAGCAAAGGATCCGGAACTTTCAGAGGAGGAACATGGCCTCAGGGCTGCGCAGGAGACAGAGAAGGGCTTTGGGCAGTGGAGTTCTCACGCCTCCACCTTTAAAAAATGCTGTCCACGTTCATGCTTAATAGCAATCACGGCTTGCTAGGTTGGCCGTGTCAGTGAAGGAAGAAAAATCACAAGCCACAGAAGCCTTAGAACATTTGTATTGTCTGTTTAAATTACCTATTTTGTTTTCATGTGCCTTGAGGGTTGAAGTTTTCGTTTGCTTCTGTGAACAGTGGCCTCTGAAGCTGTAATGCATCAGGCCTCAGAGAAACCCTCCAGGAAAGTTGGATCCAAGCAACTGCAGAAGGCTGGGGCGGTGGGTTCTCCCAGAATGCACATCTGTGTGAGTGGAGAGACTCCCGAGTCAGGTTCCTCCTCCCCACGTCCACTCAGTTTCCTGGGTAACGCCTCAATCCCCTCATACAGGAACTAGGCCGCAATCACCAGTGTCCCCACCACTGGGGAGAAAAAGTGATCTCCACCAAAGAGCAGAGTCCCCAGCAGGGCATCGCCTCTTCTGCGGACTGCAGAGACTGGGCACAGAGGTGAAAATCTTGGTCCACTTGAAACCCACTTACCCCCCATTTTATTGCTGAGTGGGGTTTTTTACCCGACAGGACACAGAAACTCTTATGGTAAAGTACGACTCAGTCTTTTGTGTAAAATGATTTATTCCAGCCCCAGAAGAGGAGTGTGTGAAATCCAGAAAATCCCTTTAAAAATCACAATTTGAACCTTTGTGGTGAAATGTGTTTGATCTCTCTCTGATCATCAGAAGAGCAAAAAGAAAGTGTAGTTTTATTCACACAGGTTCCTAAATGTGTCCTTTGCCGTGAAAAGGAAGCCAGGAATTCTGGACAGGCGCCAGGCTGTGCTGAAAGTTTGAGGAAAGTCCATCTCGGCCTGAAGCAGATATGTGGCCACCCACGGCTGCCACCTTTTCAGAAACCATCTTTGCTGCCACATCTTTGCTCCGGTGGGGAGCCTCTGCCACTCTCCTTAAACCTGCTGTGAATTTCTTGTTCTACACAGGGTGAACCTCAGCTAGGGTTCAATACTTAAGTCATGTGAATAAACCAGTTCACTTAAGGTGAGCAGGACACATGAGCTCAGAATGAATCCCTGAAAACTGAGCAGGTAGCTGAGGTCCCAAAGATGGCACCGGAAGCAGGTTTCTCCCTCAGGGGATGCACACGGCACTGCCACCAGAGCCTCAGCCCCCTGCAGCCCCGGCCATCTCCAGCCCTGGTCACCTGCCCTTCAGACAGATTCAGCCAGGACACAGGACACAGAAGTGGAGAGTCCACACGGAAGAACATAACTCGTGTACACATAAAATGATGCCATGAAAATATGCCTTGAGGGTGAGATTCCAAAGGGTACAGGCAGCAGGAGGTGACAGGAACATCCCACGTTGAGAAAGAGCTCAGAAGAATGAGTGCTGCCTTGATCTTCTGACCTCGGTCTGTGCTGCAGAAGAATCTGCAGCCATACACTGGCTTCACTGTGGGCTCAGGGCTGAAGCTGCGAACCTCTAGCTTCCTAACAACCTCAGTAGCAGGCTTCGAGGTAGAGGATACTCTGTGATGGCCACCGTGGCGACAGCTCAACCAGCCGGATGCCCAGGAACACATTTCTCTCTCAGCTCAGCATCTCCAGGTGTAAGGAGGCCAGGAACGAGTGTTCAAAAGAGCAAGGAAAGGCGATCGCAGGGCACAGGACATGGACTTGGTGAAGGGCTCAGCGGGAAGCCAGCCCGGAGGGCAGCACTGGGACAGGTTTCCTATGTGGTGGTCGAAAGGCACCCGAGTGAGGGAAGCCGAGCAGGAGTCTGGACTAAGAGGGCAGCGGGAGATCAGAGATGTCTAGCAGGGCCCCCGGAGAGGAAGTGAAAGTTGTGGGCATTGCAGATTTCTAGAGATAAATAATGGATGAATCTGAAACACACAGATTAGGAAAGGCAGGCAGCAGAAGTCACAAGATCAAAGCAGATCTTCAGAAATCATGCAGAAGGTGGCAGGTGGGTCTGAGAGCAGGGACCTGGGCATTGGAGAGCAGGTCTGGTGTGCGCTGCCGGGCACCCCGCCAGTGTGGAGCCCAGAGGAAGCGTCAGGAGCCAGGGCTTCCAGGAGCAAACAGAAACCACACATAGGACTGCGCAGGACCACGTCCGCCTGGGACAGCAGCGAAGACCTGAGTGGGTTCAAAGCAACCTTAGAGGAGGAGGAGGGAGGAGCCTCGGAGGGCCCTCACCGCCCCCACTGCAGGCTGCTCTCTCAGGCGAAGTAACTCACCTAGCTCAGGGGTTTCTCTGCCTTGACATCAGCCCGGGTTGGCATGCCCTGGAGGCTGCCCACTTGGTGAGGCTGCCCAGGAGACAGGACAATGTCCACAGAGGCAGCAGTGTGCCTCGAGGGTGGAAGCAGAGGTGTGCAGCGCGGAATAGAGGTGTCTCTGGTCAGTTCTCCAGGACTCCGTGCCACACCCGGTGGCACCGCCTGATGACTTGGGACAAACACAGACTTTTCTGTTCCTGGCCTCGCAGGCCTCCGCCATGAAAGCTGAGTTCCAGGATTCTCAGGACCTTTGCACAGCACCCTGGGCTGAGGCCGGGCCTCTGCAGGCACGGCTTGGAAGCACAGCCTGGCTCGAGGCTGAGGTGTGAAAGCGCAGGTGCCAGACCTCCCCACGCACTGGGGCCCTCGCCAGCCGTGTCTTCCTCCTCAGATACTGAGAAGAGGAGAAGCCATGAGACTCTGCAGGCCAATGTGTCTGCCTTTGTTAGCACAAAGGAGGTGGGGAGAGGAAGAGGAGAGGATGAGATGGGAGGGAAAGTCAGAGTTAGTCGGAAAGACTGCAGGGCCGGGCAGGAGCGGGGTGGGCTGAGGCTCCAGCAAGGCACAGCTGCCCCCTCTCCTCCTGGAAGCTCCAGGTGCCTGACGTCCGGTCTGCGCAGGACACAACCAGGCTCCTGAACAGCCCAGTTCTCCTCTCTTCCCCACTCTCCTCCACCTGCCGGCCATGCTGTGCTGTTCGCCTGTCTGTGGCCTGCAGGGGCTGCGTGGAACACAGCACAAAGTGGCCCCTCCACCCGTCTCCCCGAGCTGTGCAGGAAAATCGAGGCACAGTGTGACTGGCCATGGCGGGGAACTCAGGTGGACGCAGAGGCAGCCCTGAAGCCGCAGTGAGAGCCACGCACGCGGAGTCTGGGGGAGAACGCAGCAGCCCGGCTCTGAGGGGACGGGGATGCCTCCCCTGGCTCCTGACGATGACAGAAAAGCTTATTTTAAGGAAAAATCAGAAAAACAAAAGGTACCGAAATATCCCTACTGAAATGATGTCACCTGTGAGAATACTGTCATTGTTTGATGAATGCTTATGCACACAGCGATTTGGATACGGACATTATAATCTTCAAACTATGCTCTCCTTTAACTCTTCACTTAAAAGTTCTCTTACAAGACTTATTCTAAAGAAATAATTAAATGGTTCTTTAAAAAAGCTATAATTAAATTTATTGCATTTTCCAGTATAACATTAAAGGACCTGGGGACATGAAAATTCCCAGCAAGGAAAACCAACTACTCATGGCACACTTGCACAACTGAAACCTCTTCAGCCACAAAGCAACATTTCATATATCGGCAATATACGAAATGATAAAAGCAGACAAAACAGTTAAGAGTACTGGGTCATACTTTTAGAAAAATTACATTCACAGATCCACAGAGCGAGCATGGTTGTGTGCCCAGATCTAACTGGGAAAAGTTTCGAGCTGTAAAAATATAGATTTTTCTTAAGTTTTTGCATTTTCCTTGTTTTTCAATGCACACCTTGCTGTGTAATAGGAATCAAAATAATACCCTACTTTAACTCAAAAGTTAAAATCCTTGTCTGAAACTAAGGGGAAATTGCATCTGCTAAGATAATGACCGCTTCCTTCCTGGTGGTTGAGCCGCTGGGATGAAGGGAAGGACCTTGGGTAACCAGAGCGGTTTCCTGGCTTTCAGCAGGATGGCCCAGGCAGCAGTCGGCAGCCACTGGAGAGGAATCACTGTCCTGCGCCCTGCTGGAGGCGCCTCCCAGGATCCCGCTGGGCCTGTTCTCTCCTAGTCAGCACCTCTGTGTCCCTCTCAGAGGCCAGGAAGCTGATGGGGACAAACCCACCACATCTGGCCTTGGACTGGCACAGGCCCAGGGGACATGGACGGGCCTGGGCACCCTGGTGCATAAGGCACTAGAAGGATTCACCCTGGGCAGCTTCACTTCCAGCGAGCATCTTTAGCTGGGGAGCATTTCCAACTCATCACAGAGCCTGGTTCTTCCGGCTTCGCCCTCTGCACCCAGCTTGTGGTGCCACCTTTGCTTGGCACAAGGGCATAGATGCCGCAAATGCCTTTTGGTGTGGCCTCCTCCTTGCAGTGTCTCTGCAGTAGGGGTCTGAGACTCAAATTCACTTCTAGTCTAGGGGTAAGAAGAATATCGCCTACAAATATACTCGCACTTAATTCAGTATTAGGAGATGGTAAATGCAGCATCTACTTTGTAAAGCGACGGTAACAGCCATCAATGGCATGGAAATCATTTACACCAAGTAGCAATCCCTTCACACATTCTAAGTTGTCAGGTTTGGGATGGTCTTTCCATGTAACTTGTTAATATTTAAGCTATGTGTGCATTTCATTGCCTGTTGTTTAGGCAGAGACTTTCTGCATGGCGTGTGGTGCTGAAAAGCACATTTTCTCAATTTTAAGAAGTATTCTTTCATGTGAGGAGAGGCTGAAAATGTAGAAACGACTCTGAAGTTGCAGCACGAAGACAAGCACACTTGTGTTTGCAGGCAGTTATCCTGCTTTAATTGACACAAATCCCACATCGGAAAGCCCGCCACAGAGCTGTGCTTCACGGGTGGAAGGGAGTGGGTGAAGGGGCATCACTCCTCCGGCTCCGTTCCCGGCTCCTGTTCTGCAGTCACAGCTCGCACACAGTTCCTTCCTCTCAAATGCACGGCTGCGGACAGAACAGGAAAGTGAGCCCCCTCGGCCTTACTGAATGGGTTCAATCTACTGGTGCCCGGTAACCTAAGCAATCTAGCATCGCCACTGAACCAGGTAAAGTAAAATTGCAAAGCCACACTCGGGAGCCCTCCTGCAGGCCCAGGAGAAGCCGGCACCCACCTGCCCTGTGCCACCCTGAGGGTTCCCAGCATTCCTCTGGCTCTGGGCCTCAGTTTACCTCCTCTGCCCCCGGCACCCACCCTGTCTGGATCATCACATCCTGCCAGCCACTCAGACTGTCCTCTGGAGCATGTCCCAGTGTCTGGGTCCTGGCTTTCTCCTCCGGCCCAGTGAGTAGCCTTCCATTCTGTTTCTGTTGGAAGTGGCTGTGTCCTGGGTTTTCTTGGACCTAAGTCCTCAGAGCCGTCTTGGCTCCTCCCATCCTACCATGTACTGAAGAGAAAGTGTCTCCTGTCCAGCCTGCAGGGCTGTGCACAAAAGCACTGGTCCCTCTGCCTCCACAGACCGTACCGCATGGCTGCGCCTGGCCACGATGACAGTGTACTTCCCAGTCTTTCTGCTTTCTTCTTTGGTTAGCCTCCCTTGGCAATCTCAGCACAGCTGGCGTGGTTCTTTGGATGCACAGGATAGACCCTGGCATGTCCTTGTTCTGAACCCTAAAGGATTCCCTGCCACCTTGGGTGGGAGCCAAAGTCTGCGTTTTCCACTCGGCCCCACGTGACCTGGCTGTCCCTGTTCTCAGCAGCACGGTCTTCTGTCGCAGGATCCTTTTCTATGTTGTGGTCACTGTCGTTCCAGGCACACAGTGGACTTGTAGAAATGTAAGCCTCAGGATCTCTGCACTCTGCCCCTCTTCCTGATGAACTGTTGTTCTGATTCTCAGCATAACTGGACCCTCAGTCCCCCCACATCTGTCCTCCAAAGCTGCTGTATTACTGACTGCCCTATATAAATCACAAGACAACCTTCTGCTAGCTACCTTGGGGCCTCACTCAGCTTGGCTTACTTCAGAGATCTGTGTGCGTGTGATGACTCCCTTCCACATCTGTCTGCCTCCTCCACAGTCCCAGAGCACAGCCCTGGAGTGTGACATGCTCAGGGCCTCGAGCTCCTCTCCTCCCCCCGGATCCCCAGGTGTGAGGGCTGCACCAGCACAGCTGTCCTTCGGCAGCACCTGGGAGGGCCGGAGGACCAGGCACACATAGGTGAACACAGGAGCCCCTCCACCTACACGAATAATCACAGGGTCCGTACTCTGGCATGCTTGGTAGTCTCATTGCACTAAAGCCAAAGAGGAACACATACCCGGATGCCCTGGAGCACTGAGCCGGGCTCCCAGTGCCACTGCCAGGTGTCCACACAGACGTGTTGTCGCTGAAACACGTGTTACAGTCTCCAGTGTATGGCTCTGGGAGCCCCTAGTCCAAGTGCTGGAGTGTGGGGTGAGGGTGGGGTTCCTTCCGCAGACACCTCTGGAGGAAGGTCGGGTGCCACACTGCCCTCGAAGGAGGGAGGGAGGGAGGGTGGAAGTGGGCTAGCACCTTGCTCCTCCTACGAGCGAAATGTGCAGACAGCAGGCTTTGCAGCTCCAGTTCCTCTGTGTTTGCTTCCGCTGAGCCCCATGGGGGCCATCTCCATCCCCCCTGCACCTGGGTCGGAGTCAGCGCTGCCTTCGCCTCTGTGGCTGACAGGTCTCCTCTCACCCACGACAACCTGCAGTGGTCGCATGAAATCTGGGATGGGAGCTTGGCTCCGTGATGCAGAAGCTGGCATCTCTGCATGGAGGGTTCAGGGCACCCAGGGGGCAGAGTCACTGTAGGCATGGTGTGGGCAGTCATGGCGGACACTGGCAGGAACCTCCTCATCTTCCCCCCACCCACACAGCTGGGTGCACACTCAGATGGACAGACATTGCTGCACACACGGCCTTTGACCCACTCGAGCCTCCCCCACTGATTGCGTGTGAACTGTAGTTTGCAGGGCCTCATTAACGGCACTGGTGCAAAGCCAAGTTAGATGGAAATGCAGGAGCTTGTGACAGGACGAGGTCCCAGTGGAGCTGGAAAAATGCGTCCATCTGGTATCAGGCAGGAGTCCTGTTCCAGGTCCCCATGCTGGCCATGCGCAGGAGCGCATGTGCACAGGCTTAGGTGCTTAGGGAAAGAACCGAGTGAGGAACGAGGCACACAGCATTTCCACAAACCAGGACAAAGCAACGAAAGCTTCAAGCTGAGGGGAATGGAGTCAATCACGAGTAGGTAAGAGTTTAGGAGAGGAAGTGAGTTCTTCACAGCCTCACCGACCGTGCCCAGCACATGTGCTCCTGCACCGCACCAGTCAGTGGGGCCTCTGGGGTGCCAAGCATGGCGTGAGCAGAGGGCACCGCGGACAGTGGGGTGGGGACAGGCCGGTGTCCAGGAGGTGAGGGCTCAGGCTCTAGCCGAGGAGAACACAGCCGGTGCACCTGCAAGTCTGCTCACCAGAGTCCACACAGCACTGCACCCCAGGGCCGGGAGTGCCTGCCGGGTCAGCAGGCCTGGTATCCGGGCCTCTCCCAGAGAGAGAGCTCTAGTGGCGGGACAGGGATGTGTGCTCCTATGGGCGGACAGCCAGGAACTAACCCAGTGCTGCTTTCCCAGGCCAGTGCAATTCGGAACATGGGTGTGCATATTTGTTTCCCAAATGTTAGCTCCAAGGCTGACATCTTGCTGTTGGGCTGGCCCCCCACAGTCTCTCTGCATAATCCAGCTCATAAACGATCATCTCAAACTCCACATTTCCAGTTCCTACACAGAGAAGCAAGAGCTGCAGAGCCCCGAAGGCTGTCTTGGCGTATAATCTTCCTGCCCCCTGAAACATGTTTCTTCACAATGATATGCTCTCCCCTTGCCCTCAGCTAATCCGGCAGTGATCTCTGCCTTGAGCTATGTTTTGATAGCCACCATACTTCTCTCTTACTAGCTGTGTAGATTTTCAGTCTACATAATGCTGCATGAAGTTCCGTAAATCTGAGGAAGAAGGCCCCTGCCAGTCGCGGTTTGGCATCCAGCTGGGACGGTGTGAGCCTTTCCCTTCTTCACCCCCTCTCACAGCTTAGGCTGCAGAGGCCCTCTGCTACCCAGCCAGCAATGTGTAGGGCATAAGCGTGCGGCCTGGTCACGGCCCTAGGACACAGGCCTGGCCAGCCTGGCAGAGCAGGGCTTCATGCCAGGCAAGCCCCCAACACTGCTGTCGTGGTCCCTGTCCCCAAGGGTGTGGAGCCTAAAGCCCCCAGGCAGGAGCTGCCAGTTGAAAAAATCCCCATGAAATTGCCCCTGAAGCTTGACATTTTTGAGCCATAGGAGGACACCTGACTTCTTGATGTTAAGAGAAACAAATCTCTGCTGTCCTAGCATGTGAAGGCAAACATCCTGCCTGCCAGGGATCCTACCCTGTGTATGCAAACAGACAGAAGCTACAGAGCCTGCTCCCCTAAAGCAGATTTCTGGAGTCCTCAAGTGTTCAGAAAATGACCTAAACTCAACCATACCCTAGGTATGTGGTATCATGTGGGAGTGCAGGAGACAGATACCAAACACATCGCTGTAAATTTCCAGAAGCATCTGGAACAATCACAGCAGGCATTAACCCTAAAAGTACAATGTACAGGGAGGGGTTTCCCTGTGTGCTGCATCCTAGGAGGGCACTGTAAGCAGGACAGGTGCTGTTCACAGCAGGCTGACCCCTGTGGGTGCTGACTGGAAACGCCCATGCCTGCTGTGTCCTCAGGGAGTCCAGTCACAGCTGGGACTGCAAGAAAGGGATGAAAACTGAACAGGAGAAGTAAATTTGAAGAGAGAAGCTTACAGAAGTACAGAGAAATGTGGAAGGAACCGATCTTTACACCAATACGGAATTGCTACCTCAGCAAAAATGAACATTTTACAACCCAAAAGAACATCGCTTGTTACTTAATGTCAAAGATCCGCAGCAGAATGAAAGGCTGCCTAGACACACAGCAGGAAAAAGACTTTGCTTTTCTCCAATTAAATATCAGGGTTGAAAATACTTTCTCTGGCAATTTAATATAAATTGAAGAGATAGATCCAGTTAATTCCCAGACACAGGGATGTTTTTTACACTTTATATGTTCCGGGGGATGAGGGAGAGATGAAAAGGAGCTAAGGCGCTTTATGCCCATGAGCCAACTGCCCACGCGGAATGTTTTCATTGTGTCCTGCAAACGCGTGCCAGTTAAAAAGGAGTAAATTTTGAAAATACAGTTCTATTCTGTTTACATGTGTGACCCTGAAGTCAAAATGAGTCTTTTTTGCGGGGGGGGGGTGTCAAACAACTGTTCATGTGACTTTGGTGGACAGCAGAGGAAGGTGGTAGAAGAGGATCCAGAGTGGCTATGCTAGAAGAATGTGCGTGTGTGCATGCGTTTGTTTACGCCATGATTTCTTTATCGCGATAAAGAGTCCCATCCAAGTATACTTTGTAAATAAGAAAAGCAGGTGGAAATGAGCAGGCGGCAGGTCCCCCGCACACTCAGTCCCTGAAACCCGGCGTTCAGGGTCTCCCCATAAAACAGTCCTCTTTTGACTGGGACGGCTGGGATCTCAGCAGATGTTAATATTACAGTGGGTTCCAGGAACACGGCGGAAGCGCAGGCCTGGTTCCCTGAGGTCAGAGCAGAGCAGCTATATCCTTTCGTATCCACAAGGTCTTCAACATTTTTAGAAATAAAACTCCTTGTTTTGCAAAATTTAGCATGCTTTACAGAAACTGGAATGTGATAAAAAGGAGAAACTTTCCTTGGCTTTGCATCTGATAGCTCAGTGTAAGCAGTGTCCAGTCTTTTGGGTTTTATATAAAAGCTAAAGTATTTTATTCTGTATAGTTGGGTTTTTTTATAGTTGGGGTTTTTAAAGTATCTCTCAAAGATGTATATTATGGGTTAAATCATGACTGATTTGCTTTAAAATAGTTTATTTAAAAAAACATGTGGATGCAATGAGATCAGTGACAGTTGATAATTATTGAAACCGTGTGGCCTGTCCCAAGAGATTTTACAGTATTACTGTCTCAGTCTTGTGATGTTCGAAAAACAAATGCAGATGGTATTGGTAGTACCTCACTAGAATGTAGTGTGGAGTTTCCTTGAAAAAAAAAAAACAAAACCCACAACAAAACACAAAGGGTTGAGCAGTGACACTGCTGAGGGCACAGCCCAGGAGGATGCAAATCGTGCTGGAGGGGGTACGGGGGCAGGGGTCCTCAGCCAGGGCAGGCCCGCAGCAGAGCTCCACAATTCCCTCCTCGCTCTGCTCCCTTTGCAAACCTGGCTCAGACATGGCCCTTGTTTACTAAGATTTCAAAGATAAATACATGAAAGCTGTGTATCAATAGCTTCATCTAAATGTCTACACCCGTGGCCCTGTACACAGATTCACATAGATTTAAAAAATGCTCTGTCTGCCTTTACATCACTCTGGAGCCTGCCTTCAGCATGGCTTTTCATCTTTAAATGTAATGCTTTTTAACAAATTTGTTTGGGTTTTTGTCTGCAACTTTGAGGACTCCTTCCAAATTCTACAGGATTGTGGTGAATGCCTTCTTCCGCTCTCTGAACTAACACCTCCATTCTCGACCCATCACATAATACATAGGAAAAGCACAGCTTTCACGTGCTAGGAACAACATCCTATGAAAAGTATATTCCCCTAACCTAATTCAGGCCTTCAAAGCACTGCTGTTAACTTAACATGTGGCTGTTCCATCTACTTAAATTTAGCTCTAATTTCCTTACTGCTAATCTAATCATTTCAGTACAGTTTGCACAAATATGACACAAATCCTAAAAACGAAATATAACGTGGAGCCAGAGAATTAGTCCCAAGAAACAAAAGTGTCTGCTCTCACAGAGCAGGGAGGCCCTGGGGAGTGAACACATGCATATTTAACTCCTAAAATTAGAGAGAAATTGACTAAAAGACCGCTAACTCACAGAGAGATGGCCTTGTTGATAAATTAGAGGTTACTATGACTAAAGCTGTTTTGGTTTGGATCTAAGTGTTCCCCAAAGCCTCATGCAGTGGCTGAATCTATTGTGTGATGCTGAGATTAAAGCAGTCCATGACTCGTTTGGCACCGCCCTAATCCTGGTAGTCTGGGTAACAAAAGGGGCACAGATACACTGTAAAGGTCTCATAGCTTTTGCTACTTGTGGGTGCCGTGAATTGTTTCTCCTCTGTGAGGCCCCTCTCCCGTGCTACTCTGCCTTGGAGCGGTCCTCGATTATGGACTGAAACTTCTACAAATTGTGAACTAAGTAAACCTTTCTCCTTTTACTTTGGGTGACATTTATTTTATCTCAGCAATGCGAGAAAAGTGACTCACTAAAAGCTATTCCTTTCTGGGCTCTGTGCTGTTCCATCCAAGTCCTTGAGAACATTTTTCATTTCGACATAGATAACCTGTCTCTGCTTGGAGCTCATCTCTCAACCGCACCAGCAGTACAAGGAGGATTTGTCCCTACCCTCACCTCTAGGGCACCGCTAAACATTTTCTCATCTCTGCAACACAGAAAAACATCATCATGCATTGGTCCTGTCGGGGTGTCCACTGGAAGTGACAGGAAAAGCAGGGCTGAATGGGGAGAGAAGGGCGAGGACACATCCTGGCCTCTCTGGCAGAATTTCAGGGTCCAAAATTTCATGGAAAAATATTACCAGAGCTTTATTTTGTCTCCTGACACCTCGCAGAGTTCTATATATCTTAAAAGGTTGCTTTCATACTGGTGTAGGCATATGTTTAATATATGTATATACACACACTATCGGTGACTTACTGATAAACAGGTTCACACGGATGGATGGTATCATTAAAAGCTGTTTGCTTTTTTATTTCCTGTTAGCAGATGGGACTTAGGAAGAGGAATGGATTCACAGCAAGGCTAAATAGGAAACCACGATTTAAACAAAGTCCTCCCAAATGGAAAGATCACTGGGTGCAGCCACTTCTTTTACATATCTTGCTGTAGGCACCACTTGGTCTGAGTGTGGGATTGCGTTTGGCACTGTCCTCCCTGTGTCTCTGAGATACAGCTGACCATTTCAAATGGTGTATCGCTCAGAGCCAACCCTGTGAGACACTCGACTGCAGCCTTGGGCATGGATGAGGCAACTGATTTTTCTCCTAGTCCCTTCTACAGTTTTACTTTTAATCATATAATTTTATGTCATGTGGATCTAATAAAGCTTTCAAACTGTAGTGCACAAATAATTTTATTTCCACCATTTCTCAGGGGTGCCAATCATACCAAAAAATTGATGACCACACATTTTTAGTCCCACTTTTGTGCAGTAGTAGAAGAAATGAAAATATTTCAATACAAAAATGTAACAGATTAAAGAGAGCCTGAAGAAAATCAAGGAAAGTGAACTACTTGGATCTAGCCATGTTCTCCAAAGTGAAATCTCCCTATGGACAGGAATTTTGCAATTGTAAGCCTGAGAATATTAAAGAAGAGAGTACAATAGGCTATCTAGTCATTGGATTATAAAAAGCATCTTGGCTTTATAATAATCAAAGGATTCTAAAACACCACTCAATAACCTGAAAAATTGCCAGCACCTTCTAACAGCAGAAGACGGACAGACACTGCCCACGTGTGAGCGGGTGTGTGTCCACATGGAGGCTCTTCTGTGACATCCGTTCCCCCGTCTCAGAATGAGTAAGGGAAGCCCCAGTGTGCTCGTCCAAGACTGGCAGAGCCACCATGAGTGTTCAAGAAGTGCACAGACAAGCTGTTGATCAAGACAGTCCTGAAGATTGCAGTTACTCGGACATGGCAACGAATCTCTCGGGTTAAAGGCAGAGGTAACGGCTCCTCAGGGCCCCTCAGCTCCTGCCTGCACTGTGGCACGCATCTGCTGGGGCACCTGCCTCGTGGAACAATTGGTGCAGAAAGGCCACTGGGCCTCATGACTAGGACAATGTCCTGGTGGGAGTGTTGAAGCCACGCCCTTCCTTCCAGAACCCTTGCTGAGTAAACACCAGCACCCCGAGCTCAGCAGAGTAAGACAGTGCCTCCTCCTGCCTCTGCGCCCATGCCTGTGGTCCACGATGTCTGTTCCCGGGCCGCTATCCCCACACATCCTGCACTGTGAGGGACAGCCGCCTTCCATCTCTGATCTGTGCCCTCTGTGAGAACTTCTTTCACAGTGTTATGCTATTTTCCCTTTGTTTTGTCCTCCTCGTCGACTGGGCTCATGATAAGTGAACTGATTGGTCTAGACTGGGCAGAGGTTACAGGACACTGAGCCCCAAGGTCTGGACCCATCTGTCAGGAGAGGCTCACACAGGCAGTGAATTAGAGACAGGTCTTCTGTTGGCCACGCGCTCTCCACACCCTTCTTCCCCACTGCATATCCTCAGTGAGAGCCCAGCAAAATGAGTGAGCTGAAAATGAGGCGGGCACTCAGCAAGAGACGCAACTTCCTCTTTTGGCACAGGAAATTGGCAGGAATGTGGGGATGAAGCACAGGGAAAGACCATCAGCTGCCCCCAGCCTCTGGGTGCCACTTGGCCTCACCCTGGGCCAGAACTGCATGTCTATCACCTGACAGTGCCAAGCTCATGGGCACGGCAAGGAGGACGCACTGGTCCCTGCCTGTTCCCCCAGGAAGAACGCTCTGGAAACTGCCATCTGTATCATATTCACCTATGTTTATGGTGAAGGTTTGAGCATCACGTGATCCTGAAGCATCTTCAGAATGATCAAAAGTGGACTGTATTAGGATTGGCTGCTTTTGTCAGCTGAGTATCATCCACATTAATTTGTGGGAAATCCGTAAATCCCTGATCACACCACTCTTCTGAAGCTGTTGTGCAAAACACCCTGTGCTATGCACAGAGAGCTGGTGCCTGCCGGAGTCCCCCTTCATGCCCAGAGCCGTCCCCTTCATGAAGCAGCCGTTAGGCATGGGTTATCCACTCTGTGGACATGAGCCAGGACAGCCTGGCTCCACGCCTCGTTTGGACAATGAAAACAAACACTTTAAGGCACAGGCTGATAAAAACTTATTTCAATTACAAAATCACCACCTGTGGACTTCTCAAATAAATCAGGAGCACAGGGATACACAGGCACAGCTAATCCTACCAGGGGCACCAGACTCATGAGCTCCACAATCACACGGGGTGTGGCCCTCACCTCAGACTTACAAAGAAGGAGCACCCCAAGATGGTGCCACGGCTTGTGACCCCTCACCGGCCACTCCTCTGGAGCCGGCCCAGGAAGGTCCGTGATCAAGAAGCCTCGGCCTGGCCCACTCCAGGGCTCCAGTGCTGCAGGGCTGCTCTTCCCATGGTAAGACCCACCTCACCTGTACAGCAAACCTGAAGGCTGCCGCCCGGAACTGCTAACTAACACTCACCAGCCCTTCTCAAACCTCTGTATGCCTGGTTGTGTGAAGTGCAATGTGTGAACAGAGGGCTGAAGACTGCAGTAATCAAGACTGGGATGTGGCCTAGGTTGCCAGAGGCCTGCAATCCCAGCCCTGTGGGAGGCTGAGATGACAGCATCAAAAGTTCATAAGTTTGGGACCAGCCCAGGCAAGCTAGTAGCTTTGTGAGATCCCATTCCAAAAGAAAGAGAAAAGACAAAACAAGGAAAAGACAGGAAAGGAAAACAAAGGAGAGGAGAGGAGAGAAAGAAAACACAAAATGTTTAGCCACTGACAAGAGAAGGAAGGGCAGGGAACGGAAGGGGAAGATGCTGGGGATGTAGTTTACTGCAGAGGCCCTGGGTTCGATCCCCAGTATGGGAGCCTGGAATGGAATAAAGGAACTTGGAATTGTGGCTGCGACTACCACCAAGAGAAGCTGGGAGTACACGGCGAAGTAAAGGTGAAGAGGCTGATGTGGCTTCGTGTCTGCTCACTGTGTTCAATCACACTGGAAAGTCACAAACATGTCTGCACACATAGAAATGGCAGGGCCCCTCGTGTCCTCATGCACAGGGCTAACAGACTGATGACAACCCAGTAGAAGTTATGGTCTACTAAGCAGGTCCCCTAAATCTAGGATCTTTAAGAGAAAATACCGTCATGGTTAATACTACTACTGTCATTTTATCAGCAAAGCAAAAATGACACCTGGAAAACACTGGGCAGAGCACTGCGAGTTTTTAGGCAGCGTGACGACTGCTAACAGATGCCCAGGGCCAGTCCCCACAGCCCTGACGCTTCTGGACACAGGGTGACCTGACACGGGGTCGCTGGCAGAGAGAACAGCAGGTGAATTCTGAGATCGAGCTCTGCGATTGGCAACCAGTAAATG
The DNA here is from genome assembly GCF_012274545.1 of Fukomys damarensis. Lineage (NCBI taxonomy): Eukaryota > Metazoa > Chordata > Mammalia > Rodentia > Bathyergidae > Fukomys > Fukomys damarensis. The sequence continues at coordinate 52,972,165 of NW_022900930.1, read as the reverse complement.
TTGAGAGTCACATTAAAATCAGCTCACTTTGTATTCTATCTCATTTCATACACTGTGTGCAACCTTTTGTGTCTGAGAAGGTGGTGGATCTCACTTTCTCACTGATAATCTGAGCCCTCCTGTTGCAGTCAGAGTTTGCAAGGGAATAGATTTACTATAAGACACATCACTTATAGGATTATTTTATATTTACCCAAAAAGTCAAATGCAGAGGAGCGCAGGAGATCTAGCCATTCAGTGGAGACCCAAAGAATCCAACCAAAGGCCTGGATCCCTCATCAATGTCCTACACAAGCCCAGCCAGGGACCTAGGGCCCAGGGCAGTGTTTCATGCTTGTCTGTATGGAGTATCTGCACCCAGAAGACTCCAAGACCATCAGGAGAAGCCAGAAAGCCTGCGCCAGCGCGGTGAAGGATCTGAGCCACCAGGCTGAAGGATCTGCACTGGAGCCAGGAAGTGATGCTCATGGTGAAGACCAGGGCTCCCCTGAGGAGAACAGCAGCCACTCCCAGTGAAAATGACAAGAACAGCCAAGTTCACATCAGGAAAACCAGCCGCAGCAAGCTTCTCCTAGGAAGTCAACAGCCAACGATCTTCCCCTCCAGTTCTGTTTATGCCACTGGCAGCACTCCTCAGGTGGGCCTTCCACGTTGACTCAGTTCGGCTGGGTGTGCCAAGTGGACCATGAGTTAATCCACCACATCTCCAGGCACTGGAGTCACGCACACTGTGACGCCTTCCAGAGAAGGTTGGTCGGCAGTTGAGGGTGGAGAAACATCACACACGCGGACACAGTGTGTTAAGTAAGCTCAGCATCCTGGAGAGATCATACAGAGGTCCCCATTTAACAACAGCTTGACTTAGGATCAGGTGCTGTGTGGACTGATGACCCACATTCAGACTTACATTTCAGGAATTTGAGAGGCAGCAAGCGGCCTGGTGCTGTAATTTGTACTCATTGCACTGTACAGCACGGTGCTGTAACCTCGTGTTCTGTCGTACATCACAGTACTAAAAGTGAGGGTTAAGCAAATAAAGACAAAGTCATCACGTTGGTGTTTCCCTTGACCATTCCCTTGTACTAAACATTGTAATATAGGTACTGTGTACAGTTCCTCATTTAGCCACTGACAGCATAGTCCCTGGACCTGGACTTGTTCAATAATCAGAAATGTCTTGTACATTTCTATCATCCAGGAGATCAGGGAGGAGTCATGTAAGCTTCATACAAATGCCCCTGAAAAGTGTAAGAAGAATGTGTTTGTGACATTTTGGAGCCTGGAGAAGTTAGGGTTCAAAGCCATTTTCTATGCAACATAATGACTTAGTGCTCATGGCTGGGCTTTAGGGTGGTGATCGGATCATGGGGTTCACAGCTGACCTAGGGGATGGGGCCTGGTTGCAGGTGGTAGGTCTGGGTGTAAGCTGGAAGGGTGCATCTCTCTTGCCAGTCCCTCCTTTCTGTCTGCCTCCTGCCCACTGTGGTGTGAGCAGCTCCCTGAGAGCTGCCCACTGTGGACTGGGAACCTGAGCAGAATGAATCTCTCCTTCTTCAAGTCGTGGGTGCCGGGCACTGTGTCCCAGCAATGAGACAGGGACTGAGACACTTAATAACCATCTAGGGCTATTTGAAAGCAATTCAAATGCAGCTACCCGCTCTCCAGAGCTAAAGCGCACCCCCAGGCAGCACAGCCCAGTGAGGGAGGGAGTGCTTCAGGTGTGAGAAGCGTTAGAAGCAGGAGACCCAAGTCACCTGTGGTGTTAGCCTGGTGGCTACACTGGGAAGTGGGAGATGCCTGAGCAAAGGGCACTGCAAGGGCAGCATACCACTTGCTTCCAGCGGCTGCTAAGCACACCCTCCTGCAGCTGTTTGCACAGGAGCACGGGGCTCTCGGGACTAGGACTGGGAAATCTCAGCTAGGCTGTTCTTCACCGGTCTCTAAGAAAAACAAAACACTGCACTTTGTAAAACTGAAATAGCATCTTCTACCTAAAATACATATGAATTTACAAACTAGCAGATGCCATAAAACTCAGTGTTCAGTAGAACCCTCTCTTCTGGATGGTCCTGCTTTATACCTTTCAATCTTCAGTGAGCAGCCCTCTGTCTGGCTTGGTGAGGTGGAAGGGCAGGGGCCTGGATTGATGCCCCTCCAGCCATCTCCCCCTCCGCCCCTGTCTCCAGGGTGCCTGTGAGTATTGAGTGACACATTCGTGCCCCTGGGTGACCAGTGGGCTCAGGACAGAGACAGAGCTGCCCCACAGAGGATCTGCTCGGCTCTGTTCTTCTCTCACACACACAGCAGGCAGAGCTGTGCTTCCCGGGGAACACACCGCCAGCCTGCAGCTTCTGTTCCGAAGTTGTCTGATGGGGAGCTCTCCGGGTCAGAGTCCCTTCCTGTGGGGACACACAGACGCCCAGCAGCACGGCGTCCATGGCTGGGGCATTTCAGCCCCATGGGAGCTTGAACTTGAGCCCAAAGGAAAATGAAATCTCTTAAAGCACTTTTTAAAATATCACTTCGTGTGCTCTTTGGCTCAAAACACCCACACGCCCTCATGGTTTAATATGAAGACTGGGATGCTGGCTTCCCTCTGCCCCAGGAGGCACAAGGCAGTGGCACACAGGTGGTACAGGGCCTGCTGAGTCTGACGGGAAGGGGCCCAACCTGGTCTCCAACTCCAGATCTCACGTTCGTGTACTTAACCACCTCGGCTTCACCATAGCTCGATGTCCACGTGCTCTGCCCAGGATTTCATGATGCAAAGGATATTTATGAATTTTAACTTAGTTTTATCATCTCCATTGCCTGCTACTTATGGATTTAAAAATGCACGTTGGAATACCAACTTTTAGCACATTTGTACAAATGGAAAGTTCGCCTTTCATGTTAGGAAAAAGCAAGGTCCACACTCATGAGAATGTGTCCACACTCATAACAGGCTAACACCAGTGGACGAAGTCTTCCCTCGGAACGCAGTGGTGGTTTTCTCTAATATGCAAGAGAGTCAGCTTCAGAGCCACATAGATTTTTCACCTGAATGGCACATCAGTACTTAGGACCCTCATAGAGATGGAGGTTTGGGGATTATTTTTCCTTGTTAGCCAAATCATGCATATATATCCGCCATGTGGAAGCAGACAGTACCCTCCACCTCCCTCATCCATCAGCTGAATCCTGGTCCAGGCCCAGGGGCCATGGCCCCTCCGTCCTAATCCTTTACACATCCTCCCCACTGTGCATCCTTTCTGCAGGTCTGAGAGGGCACTTTCGCAGAAGCCTGGAGTAGTGGTCAGAGTTTGTCAGCAAACATCTTTGGGGTAGCTGTGGCAGGGAGGTGTGTTCCAGAGCCTCAGTTTGTACAATAAGGTGAAATCCACCTAGAAGGACCCACACACTTCAAGCTCAATTTTGGAAGTGGAGATAAGAGTTGAATTCATTATAAATCAATTTGAAGGACTCATCACAGAAAATGTGTGCTTAGATCTGGGGAGTGATTATGTTGATGTGTTTGTCTCAGCAACTTTTAAATGGAGTGGTAAAATCTGATTCTGATGAACAGCAATGAAGCCACTGTTCTTGTCTTGTAGCAAAATTAGTGACAACGAAATAATGCTGCCTCGGGGCTAATTGTCGGCAATATGTTGGCTCTAATGACTAAGTGGTTTAACTGTCTTTCCCACTGTAGAAACTTCCTGACTCTTTACTACATATAATCAAGTTACCAGCTGAAGTCCAGCCTGGGCTCCTTTCTAGAGATCGGAATATGGTTCCTCCATTAGAATCTTGGGCTTTGGGGACACTGAGGGGCTTTGGGACCCCAGCCAGGACCACCACATCAAGAGCCCTCTCCTCCGTTAGCAGCAGCAACAGCCCAGGAGAGGTTCTGGACATCCCAGGAGGGCTTTCCTTTGTAAATTAGGGAGGTCACCTGTTCAAAGAAGAGCTGCTTTCCAGCCTCACTCCTTGTATCTGCTGGAGATAGAGTTAAGACATTCATCATCTAAACATGCTGCTGACTATTTGAATTGGAGACATTAAAAATGGCAGTGGCAAGATCACGTGAACACACAAACAAATCTTGTTAAAGGAATCCTTATTTCCTGGCTACTTTTCTACCCAAGGAACCACCCCAGACGCAGGGCCTGCATTGTAGGAGATTAGGGAAAGGCAGGCTGTCTGAGGACAGGGCAACCTGTCAATTCTGAAGATTCCAGACAGAGGAGCCTGGGAAGAGGAATTTCCAAGTGACCTGACCAGGACAGATGCGACCTGTCAGTTGTGGCCAGGACGCATGGGCCGAACAGTTTCTGGCTGACCAGATCCAGAGGACACAACCGACAGCGACCATTGCCCTTGTGGCCAGGCAGTCTCCAGGAGCTGCTGCCCTCCTGTTTCCACTCTGTCCTGCTTTTGAGACTCCTCTCTTCCTGTCTTCTCTTTTCTTCACTCTTTTAAACTTTGAATCTTCCTTTATTTTGAATCAAAATTGCATTCAACTGTTCACTGCTTGTCCTTGCTCATTTTTTGGGAGAACAAAAGAGCCTGGATTCTTCAGACACAGTGCAGCCAGGTAGCTCCAGTTTCACAGACAACTACTCTTGTCCCTTGGGAATGCATCGGCAACCTCCACCGACGTCACTGGCTTCCATCTTCAGGCTCCTGGGCCACGCGGAGCCTGCAAGTGCTGGTGATGGGTCAGCTTCCTCCCGCTCATCAGCCACCCCTCAGCTTATGGGTCCGATCAGGACCCTAAGGGTTGGGGGAGGAATCTTGCACCCACCTTACACTGAGGAAGCTAGAAATTTCTCTCTCACAGAAGAAACTTAATCAAACACACAACGGGACCACAGGAGGATATGATAGTTCAAGAAGCAAATGGAAGTGGACATTCAAGCAAATATTACAGGCAGTGTGATCACAAAATACAGCAAATGTTTAACCAACACTGGAGTAAAAATATGCTGCCATGAATCCTCCTTAAATTCCTGCCCTTGGCTTTGAACGCACTCATCCCTCCCTCCTTACTACTTTCTGAAGCAGCTCCGCCTGACCTCCTTCACATGTGTCTTCAGTGGTGCTGTCCTGGCTGCCTCTCTCAGTGTCCCGAATCGATTCAAAACACTTATGTTTCATTGTCATTTTGGCCTCAGGAAAGCCAGCACTCATGCGGTGCCAGGTGGGGCGAATAGGTAGATAAGGACATAGGGTCACGAATGTGCGAGCCGGCTGTCTGTTGGATCTGCTGGACTGCACCTTTCTCCACACTTTTCTTGTCACACTTTGTAAAGACATTTCAGGAAAGGAGAATCCAGAATTGCTTTAGAAAATGGAAAAAATTGTGGGATAAGTCTTTGAGGGAGGTGGTATTCTGAGGGGCATTAATGGCAATGTGCCTCTTTCTGTAATGATATTTTAATTTTAAAAAAACATTGTATTTTTATCAGCCCATGTATGTTATTTAAAAATAAATCCTATGAATTATGCTAAGGGAGAAAGACAAGTCCCAAAGACCACCTATGTTCAAGTAACATATCTACAATAGGAAATCTGTAAAACAGTAAATGTATCAGTGGTATTTTAGGGGTCAGGCAGAGGAGGCGTGGGTGGGAGGTGCAGGGTACAGGGCTTCTATTTGGAGAGAGAGAGAGATGTTTGAAAAACCGTGGTGATGGTCATGTTTATCTGTGACTATGCTAAATACCATTAAATTGTCCGCTTTTGCCCCATGTATGAATCGGGTCTTAGTGTAAGGCAACAAGAGCCAGGGTCTTATGGCAACAAAGCTATAGAAAATTCAACACATAGCTTCAAGTGAAATAAATCTACAACCAAGAACACAACCCAAAGATGAACTGTGAGGAAATGCAGTATCAAATACAGAATACCCATGCTGTCCAGTGCGGGAGGACGGCACGTGGCTCGCACACAGCTTGAGGACGCAGCCGGCTTCCCCGATGCAGAGGGCAGGAGGCGGCGCCACACCTTGGACCTGCGGCTGGCTGTCCCACCGGCGTCCTCTCTCTAGCTGACCAGAAACTAGCACAGTGGACCCCAAAGTCTCGCACTGCCCTGCTTACAAGGGAAGCAGAACCACTGCCTGCTGCCAGGAGCTGAGTCCTCTCCGTCATACACCTGGTGAACCAGAAACCACCTCCATCTCTAGCTGCAGGTGGGGCCAGGACACCCCGAGCTGCCACTGTAACGGTTGGTGGTGGCCTTCAGAAACCCAGGCTCTTTTGGGGACCACAGGCTTTGCGTCATGGCAGAGTAAAGCCCATAAATCACGTGGCCCATGGTCCTGACCTCTCGGTAGAGGAGAAGCGCCCGGCTGCCCTCCTGGCCCTTCTCACACCTGCAGGGCCCAGAGCAGGTCGGCTGCCATTTCTCTCCTGCCACCTCCACCAGGGCTCTTGGCTTAGCTTAGTCTTAAGGAAATTCTTAGCATATCCCACTGCTGTTTCTCTGCTCAGTGACGGTTCTCTTTGTTCACCACGTAGCTCGGGGTACAGGGACCACTGCACATTCACTGTTTACCTGCATTGCCTCATTGCAACACCTTACATTCAGGCCAAATGAAAGCATGTACCAGACCCGGTGCAGCTCAGACTCCACGAGAATCTGTTGCTCAGATGAGTGAATGGACACAACAGCACACTTTCATCCAGAGGCATAAACATTCTCTCTTCTGTTTGGAAGTGGGATTCGACAGAGAAACAAAGCACCCATTTTAAATGTGTTAACTCTTTTTTTTTTTTTGTACCAGGGATCGAACTTGGGACCTTGAGCTTACAAGGCAGGCAGCGGAACCACAGCGCCAATCATAAAACTTGTCTTACGCACCCCTGCTTATGTGACGCTACTGCAATAATGAAAGCACGGAGACGCAGAAGTTGGCGGCAGCCAGGCGGAAGGAAGTGTGGCCACAAAGAGCCCATGCAGCGAAGCCTGTGGTGGTGGACAGTCTGTGTCTACAGCTGGTGGTGAGGTGTATGGTTGATGCTTAAGTTTGAAACTTTAAGAATAATGCACGTGATTGCCATTCATATCAGAATATGAAGTGTCATCAACAGCATGGTGAAGGCTGCTGCCCAGTGCACCCAACAGAAAGACAGCGGTGAAAACACAATGCTGTGTCCTCATCCACCTTGGTCACCGGGTCTGGCACCATGTGGCTTCTGGCTCCTCCCCAAGGTCGAAATGACAATGAAAGGGAAGCGATTCAGGACATCAAGGCAGCCAGGACAGCGCAGCTGAAGACACTCAGGAAAGAGGGCTCCAGAGCTGAGCTGAAAGTGGCCAGGACGATGGCGTGCGTGTGTTCAAAGTGAGGGGGAAGATTTGGAGGGGAACTCTTGGAAGTGTGTCATTTACGCTAAAGTGTTTCTAGGGTTTAACCTTTCATCTTGGTTTTCAAGCCCACCTCGTTTCAGTTTCTACCCCTGTGATTCCCTTGTACAGAACCACACACACACATCTAAGCGCATGCAAACAGAAGTGCCTATGAAACCGGTGGAACCTGAATAAGTCCTGTGTCTTCTTCCCATGAGAACTTCCCGCTGTTTGGTGTTGTTTTATCATATGCAAGATGCTACCATTCAGCGAAACTGGGTAAAAGGTACAAAAATTCATCATAAAATTTATTTTTGCTATTTCTTATGAATCGATAATAGCTTGGAAGTAAAAAGTCGAAAAGTGATTTGGGCAATTACTTTGCCTGTTTTGAATACTCAGCAGGCCCTCATGTTCCTGACTCTGGACCCATGACAGCCTTCAGAGCAGGTCACCTGTGGGGCAGGTGGGCTCCAGCTGCCCGGCCTCACCCGAGGCCTCCGAGCAGCAGCGCAGAGACCTGCATGCCCCAGCAACCCACAGGAGGCTGCTTCCTCTCCCTGTTTGCAGATCCTCATGCAGCACCTGCCCCTCTCCTCATGTTTCCACACTACAGAGCACACAGTACCCTCTGAAAACCACAGCACAGTCACCGTGTGGGCAGACATCAGCCTATCCATCACAAGGCTTCTCATCCGTAAGACAAAGTGATCAAGTCTGACTTCTCCCAGCTGAAGGCAGTTTACGCCTTGTTATTCTGTTAATTCTGTGAGCAGGCCAATGAAATAAACATATTCACACATTTTCAGCTCTTGTCTCATACCTTTAAAATGTTCTAAGTAAAACAATGAGGCTTTAGGGATTTTTTTTTCCTCTTGCACTGTTCAGCTGAGTACTTCTTGATTTTTAAATCCAGTCTTCTTATTTACCTTGCTATCTAGGCTTATTATTTTACTTTGCTGACTTACGCAAGTTTCCTTGTGTATAAAGTGGAAAGATCTAATTTAATTGCTAAAGGAGCTACGATGATTAATTAGCTCAGTCTTACTGAAGCTACTCGCTAACAGAGGTTTGACTGCACGACGATTCAATCGCAGCTGCGCAGCAGTCCTCTCTTTGGACGACCGCTGGAATTATTTCCGCTGCGCTGCAGTCCTACGGTCCTCCGTGACTTCAGAACTGCTCCTATTCAGTTATATAAGAAGATTATATTGTTTTGTGAAATTTGATGAAAGCCTGTATGATATGCTGAAGCTCCTGAAAAGATAAGATGAACACTCTCCTTCCAGGTCTGTACAGCTCCAGGTTTTCCTCCTTTGTTCTTTGGAGAACGAGAACCCCATCATCTCCCATCATTTTGCAAAGTGAGTCGTGCCCTTAGTTAATCAGTTCTGCTCCACAGCAGCCATGAAGAAAGCACTCTACTTCCTACAGGATTGGGATCCGGTTCCCACTGTGCAGTCCAGTCAGACCCTGTCTGACCTTAAACTTTTCAGCAGACACTGCTTGGGGCAGACAGATGAGTGGCATAGGAGGGGCCACCCCATCCCAGAGGTTCCCAGTGTGCATCTGAAGCTCTGTGTGTTAGAAACTGCACCTGCGACGCCAGCCACACCTTTCTCTGGGCCCTGAAGCCCAGTCACACTGGGCTTCCACTGCTCAGAAACCTCGGGTGGCTGAGACGGAAGTAGTGTCCCTCCAAAGAGCCCTGAGAACGAGGCATGCCTGAGCAGATAATGATAGCAGCCATTGTGAAACTAAATGCGACTTCTAGAGATGGAGAGAGCAATTATGTTAGTTATTGAAAACTGTTCGCATGAGGATTAACAGAACAATATATCTGGTTGCCAGGGAAACCATGGCCTAATGAAAACCCCCATCGTGATGCTTTCTGGAGTGAGGTTTCGGAGCATAAACTCATTTATCCAGACTGATCGGGAGGTGCAGTGACTTCTGTCCTCTGTGCACCCCGGGGTCCAAGTCCTGGACTTCTGTCACCAGGCTTGGCGTGGCCTGCTCCATCTCCATCCTGCTGTGCCCAGAAAGGCTGCAGCACCCCTGGACCTCCCCCGGGGACCTTCTCCGGAGCAGGCACCAGCTGAGATGGATTCGATAAGAAGTGGTCCTTCAGCAGCACGGAGGGGGTCAACTCAGGGCAGAGCACGTTCTGGCCTCGCACCGTCCGGAGTCCAGCCTGGCCGCAACTGGGGTGCCGGTGACACATGCAGAAAGGAGGTGACTCCTGCCTGTTCTGTCACTCCTGCCTGCCTCCCTCCCTTCCATGTGGAGGGTGCAGTGGCCTGAGGGCTGCACTTTACTGCCACTGGTGGACAGATTTTGCGGGAGTCTTTCATAGTCTGCTCAGGATGTCGAGAACAGGCGTGTGTTCCAGTTGCTCACTTCCAGCAAACATCTGTAAAAGCAGCACTCCGAGGCTCCGCTCTAAACAGGCCCCACAGAGGCCTGACTCACTTGGTGCCTAGTCAAGGTGGCTTTGTGTGCTTGGCCTCTGTGGATTTCGACATTTTATCAACTGTTCTTCTTCTAATTTGAAGATTGTGAATTTCTCCTTTCAATGAGCCTTCAATAAATATCGCTATTTATACATGACTGTTTATGTGATATGTGTGTGTGTGTGTGTGTGTGTGTGTGTGTGTATATATATATATATATATTTTTTTTTTTTACAGTGGACATGCATTTTCCCTGGGGCAGAACTGCCTTTGGACTGTCTCCACATGAAGATGTGAGCCCAGAGATCTCAGTACAGAACCCTGAGCCCCGGGCACACCCTGCTCCACCCCAGAGGGACGGCACCCCACCCTCTGATCCCAGTGAGCCGCCTCCCAGAAGTTCTAGGAAGAGATGTGGAACCAAGTGGGAAAAGGACAAGTTCAGGTCCTGGTGGGTGGGGCACAGCAATGAATAAGACGTGAGTGTGTGTATGCTACACACAACTATGTGTTTGTCAGGACAAGTGAACAAAGCAGAGTGGGCAGCTGGGGAAGACAGAAGTCGTGGATGCACAGGAGTGTGAGATTCAGGCCGGGTCCAGGGCGAGCCCATGCATGCGGGCGCTGTGAGAAACGTTCTGGAGCAACAGGGAGGAGGCTCCCTTGGGCGCTCATTTCAGACTAAGGAGAAAGGAGGGCGGGGAGAGTCCTGTGCCCCCAGGAATGGCCACAGCCCAGGGTGAGAGCAAGAGGAGCAGAAGAGGTGGAGGCCGGAGGTCTGCAGGGTGGGGCCGGGTCTGGAGCTCGCCCTGCTGGGAAGGCTGAGAAGGGCTGGATGGGAGGCTCTGCCTCTCCAGATGCCTCTGCTGCAGGGTGGGGACAGTGGTAATGGAGGGAGAGGAGGGGCCACCCAGGTGGGCAAGTGCAGGGAGACTGTGGGGCTGCTGGTGCCCTCTGCTGCGTGCCCCACCATGGGGTGGCCTCTCTCCAGCGCAGGGGCATGCAGGACGCACCTAGGACACCCACGTGGAACAACCCTGCATAGCCAGGTGCAGATGGGAAGGGAGGCCGGAATCTGAGTCCATAGTACTCAGAAGGGAGGCCAGAAAGGCCCCTTTCCACAGTACGGGGCCGGCTGGCTTCCTTCTCTCCCTGTTCGAGGGAACTCAGGGTTCCTTTTCTCTCTCCTCTCCTCTTAGTGTTTGCAAATCCCTGACTCTGAAGTCAGGATCAAAGTCAGACTATCTCTGGCTGAACCTGTTTGCTGAGCAGTGGGACACCAAGACCACAAGCTCCCGAGGGAGCCAGAGACAACGTGGGATGCAAAATGGGACCTATCCTTGGCACAGTGGAATTTAACTACAGAGAATGTTTCCCACTAGTGGATTTCATTTGTTCTTTCTTGTTCCAAACTGAAGAAACTAAAACTATGGAAGCAAAAATTATACTTATAGAGGGATAAATACAGCACAAGCCCAGTGGATGGAAAAATCTTTCCTAATGGCACAGTTCCGAAAATGGATTGTCCAGCCCATCACCCTAGCAAGGCAGCACTCACATTCTGGGCCCGAGCCTGTCCTCAGCTGCAGAGAAGACTTGAGTCTTCACCTTTGCAGCAGGGATCCAAAAACAGGAGCTTGCATTTCTAAATGTGCCCTTCCACACCCTTATGTCCAAGCCAAAGGCAAAGCGAGAGGCGATAAAAGCCCTGAGTGTCCTTACGGCAGACGCACTTGGCGAATCGCCTTACGGTAACGGAGCCGTCTGTGTGGAAACTTGGAAATATTATTATCACACTTCAGGTATTTATTTCAATGTAGAAAATATTGACTTCCAAGAGCAACAAAGGGCAGGGGAATAAACTGTTGCTAGCAGAATGGAGGGGAACTCTGAGGGCATTTATGTTTGCAATGTTCTGCAGTTACTTTTCCCAAGGGCCTTCAAGACAGTGCATTGCACGGCTCTGTTTCTCTGCATTCTAAATGCAGCAGTGCATCAGCGGCTCCAGGTCAACCTCCCCACCCTGCATGGGGTGAGCATTTAGGGCCGCTGTGTCCCCAGATCCTGCTGTCCATCACAGGGAGTTTCAGCAATTGGCCAATAGCCTGTTCAGGCACTGTCCTTAATGTCACACAGGGAGCAGAGGCTGAACAGCAAAGTAACAGCCAAGGCTCTGGCTCCTCCCCCAAGGCTGGTCACATCCCTACCCTGGGTCGGCACCAAGGTGGTGGTAACCTGGCCTCACCCTGTCCCAGAGAAGCATGGAGGAGGAGGGGGAGCAGGAAGAGGAGGAGCTGGAAGAGGAGATGGGGGAGAAGATGGAGGAGAAGGAGAAGATGGAGGAGGAGGAGCAGGAGGAAGAGGAGATGGAGCAGGAGGAGAAGATGGAGGAGGAGGAGCAGGAGGAGGAGGATGACGAAGAGCAGGAGTAGAAGGAAATGGAAGAGGAGATGGAGGAGAAGATGGAGGAGAAGAAGATGGAGGAGGAGGAGCAGAAGGAGAAGCACCTCCCGCCTCACCTCAGGGCTCACCACAACCCAGCCCAAGCACGGACCATGCTTGGGTTCTGTGACCTCTGTTACTGGGTCCCCTCAGCCAGGGGTCCCTCAAACAGCACTGGAGAACAGAGCCTGTAACAGCACAGACTCATGGTCGCAACGGGAGGTAACTGCATGGCCATGCCGCCTGTGGTCACTCTTGAAGAGTCCCACGAAGCAAGTCAGTGAGCAACGTGGGGCTCATTCCCAAGGGGAAACACGCCGGGGAGAAGCAGGTTGCGAGGTGGCCACACAGCAGCACGGCCTTCATCCCAGCCTCCAGGCCCTTCCCGGGAGGGTGTATCACCGGGATGCGGGAGGCCGTGTGCTTGGGTCTCCTGCGGGTGTAGGCCGAGGTCTCCTTGCTCGCAGGAGCTGTAGGCAGCTGGAGACCAGAACTTATCAGGTGTGTGTGGAAGAATAAGGGGCCTCTGCACAAACAAGGTCAGCAGCAGCCACGCGATCGGGGTCCCCACATGTGTAAAGCATGGGAATGGTTTTCTCTCTCACCATCCTGGGAAGACAGCAGGGACCCAGAGGAGCTGGCAGGGAAATCATGCTACCCCAGGGGCTCACACCTGCCGCACGGGGCCCTTCACCACCTTCTGCTTCTGCATGGAATGCTCCCAATGCCCTCCTCACAGCGCTCCCTGCACATGTGCACCCTAGGAGGGTTCAAGTGGTACCCGGCCTTATGTGCATGACAATCTCGCCAAGGTGATGTCTATTTTCATTCGCTAACGGGGAGACTCAGCCCAAATAAGGAAGATATGATCAAAGGTTCTGGGTGTCTCACTCTGTGTTCAGATCTTACACCCTTTCTCCTAGGGAGCACTTAAGTTTGTGTCCTCAGTCACACCCTCCACAGAAGCAACGCATTTCTACCCATCAGGTGGCTGATATTAGAAGGCTCAGTGTGTAAATCCAGTGTCACACAAAGCAGCTTAGCACACTGGGGACAACAGAGAAAGAACTCTGCCTCACACAGAATGAATGGTTTCTGAATTACTGTACTGGTGATCATGAACCAGCGTGCGCCCAGACGAGGCCAGAATAAGACCTGCCTGATGTCTTTCCAGCAGGTCCCATTGATCTGCTGTAACGTCTCACATGGATTTGAGATAAGGGCGTCTGTTTCGACCCCGACCTCTAGGTCACGGTGACCATACTACATGACTTCCATATTAGTGAGCTGGAACTTCCACTGCACAGAACATCCCAAGCACACACCGACGGTGACGAAATAATAAACTATGTCCCGAGGAAGAACCCTTTCCTGCTTCCCTGCCGTACAGTAATTTCTCTCCTCTTGGAGTCCATTTTCATTTGCAGTGCGGTGGCCATGACTCTCATGCAGAAACAGCGGCTAAGACCTTGGTTTGGGGTATAGGAGGGACCTCGAGACAGATCTGTGGTTGGGCTTTGGAGGCCGCAGGTTGGGCCACTTGTCTGTCTCTGCCCAAGGGCCACAGGCAGGGCCCTGGACACCACTGGGTACCACGCTCAATCAGAAGAGGCACTAAAGTGGGGCTGCAGAGAGAGAGCAGGGCCAGGCAGCACTGCTCGGTTTACTGCCTTGGGTTCCTCACGGGGAGACTGGGCCGGGCTGCTCTGGGGGCCAGGTACTGTCTTGTACCTTGCTTTTCTGAGGGCTGCTGGTGGGGGCTGGGGGATCAAAAATATGCAGAGCCACCCTGCCAGTATACAGGAACCAACAGGCAGGGTCGTGGGCAGGGGCTGCAGCAGGGGAGAAGGTGGCCCCGTAGGGCAGCAGTTGGAGAAGGGGCAGGCTTGAGAGAAGGACCACAGAGGAAGACAGCTGGGCCTCGGAATAGAACCTGCAGCACCAGGAGGTGGACAGCACCCCCAGTGAGGCTGTGAGGAGCCACACGAGTCAGGAAGGGGACGGCTCGGCTCCACGCAGAACTGGAATAGTACAGAGAAGGCCTGGAGGGCAGCTGTCCAGGGTCAAGGAGGAAGTTGCCACTGAGCTGAGGGAAAGAGGAGGCCCAGAAGCAAGGTCACCTGGCAGAGGGACACTGAGGAGCTCTCCACAGCTAAGCAACGCTACAGATGGCCAGAAGACGCTGCAGAAGGAGGGGAGGGGCACGGAGGCTGATCTCCGGCCCAGCGCTCTCCGGGGAAGGACGCGGCAGGGCTATGTCATTCAGGTAGCGGATGAGGGAGGAGATTTCCACAGGAACAGCACAGGCACCAGTCTGTGTGTGGTGGGGTGTGCCAGTCAGGGCACGGTGCCAAGGCCAGGAGGCGCTGGCCACGGGGCAGAGCACAGAGGACAGGGAGCGTCCTCCTGTCCTACCTCCTAAGGCCTCAGGGCCGTGCATGTGTCTGGCCTCGGGCGGCTGGAGGGAGGGAAGAGAGCCATCTGGCTGCCGGCCCCTCCCCTGCTCCTCCCCCTTCTGCCTGCCCCCACACCTTGATGAAGGAAACGGACTTACAGACAGAGTTCTTGTGGCTGCTGTCCTTGCTGGGAAGCATCTTGACTCCTCTTGACTTCAGCTCAATGGCCTTTTTCACTGGAAGAAAGAAAGCAAGGTGTCAGCGGGAGCCTGAGGTCGGATACCAGGCCTCTGCCGCCTGCAACCCAGCCCCAAGTTGCCCTGCAACCTGACTGCAGAGCACAGATGGGTTCTGCCGGGTCAAGGAGGAAACAGCAGCTCGGTAAGCAGCCAGGGCAGGCAGCAGGCAGCACGATCAGGGCCACCACAGCACTGGGAGTCGGCACCGTGCATGGACCGGGCACCATTGGGAATGGCACGCTGCCTGGCCACCGTCTGCTCCTGGCCCATGTGGGCACAGTGAGGAGTTCCTCAGTTTCCTGCACAGGCCCTGTTGCAGCAGACATAGATAAACCATGGGTCACCCCCAGGTTCTCTACTGCCCCTCTCTGGGGCCAGGCAGGACACACTCCACCCTGGCTTCTGAGCCAGAGCTCAGAGCGGAAGCACCTTGCTTCTCCAGGTCGTGCATCAGACACAGACAGAGGGTAAAAAGAGGGGAGAAAAAAGGGTCGGCTTTGAAAAAAAGGAAAACAAGGGGAGCAGTGTCCCTGTGCGGCCAGTGGTGGGCTGCACCCCTCCTCTCCGCTCCCTTTTCCAGCTCCGTGGAGCTCCGTGCCTTCCCCCTGAGCTGAGCATGCTCCTCTCTGGGTCTGGGGTGGGGCGAAGCCATGTGACTGGGTCCGTCTCCCCCTGGGGTCGCCCCTACTCTGTGATTCAGATGGGGCCATGGGCCACTCAGCTGCAGTTCTGGCCACTCCCACGGACCCTGACGACTGGGCTGCCCCCTCCTCCATCTGTGCAGGGATCCCCACACTCCACTCCAGGAGAGACCCCACCTGGGCCCTGCCACGTGGCGGAGATCATGAGGGTCCCAGGTTAGGGTCGTGACCGCCCTGCGTGTATGACATCTGACTGTCATCAGAGTTTCAGGGGAAGGTCAGCCGTGGGCGTTTTGAGGCACATCATCGGAAGTGATAAGGAAAAGGTGACAACCACGCTCCCCCACCCACCGTCTGATTTTACATGTGACGTGAGAAGCAGCCCCGAGATCCATGTGAAGGCTCCTGCCCGTGTCTGAGGTCCCACGGGAGAAAAGCTCCCGGAGGACAGAGTCATGGGACAGGGCTTCGCAAGCAGTGGCTGTGCCCAAGAAGGTTTGGTGACTTAGAGGAAGGCCGGGGTGACCCTGCGCAGGGCACCCGACATGCCTGGAGTGTGGGCTGGGTGCGTCTGAAGGAGGCACATGCACCCACACGCACCCTGTGGGACAGCACGTGCAGTGTCCTCAGGTGATCCTCAGAGCACGGGACTCAGGCAGGACCCTGAGGTCAGTCCCGAGACCCACGGCTTTGCCAGTCTCCCCTGGGGCCAACCTGTCCCCTCTGGCTCCCTGTCCTGTACCCCCAGTCAGCGAGGACCTGCATCAAAGGTTCCTTGCTGACTGGTGCTCTTCCCGCCAGACACCCACGCAGTGGCCACCTGCAGAAGAAGCCACAGGGCACCATGACATTTGCTTGTGGTCATTTTCATCCTGTTGATCAGCAGCACAGAGAAGGGAACAGGAGAGCGAGATCTGTACCCTTGTATTAGTCCTGTTGGTGGTGCTCAGGGGCATCCCCTGGCAATGGCCCCAGAATGATGCTTTCATTTGGACGGGGAATGGCTGGATGTGTGGCCCCCATGATCCCTGCTTCCCTGTACTGAAATAACTTTATCTTGGAAATACTCAGGATAGGCCAAGGGCATGCACAAAAAACAAGAACGTGAGAATCAATGGAGATAACAGAACATAAAACTCCAGGCAAATGTCACTCAACATAAACAAGTAAAACAAACACTGAAAAGGGAAGGCTGAGGAGCCCCCGGATGCCAGGGAGGTACGGGACACCCTGCGCCCGACAGTTTGACGAACTAATAAATTCCAAGAGTTTGCAAATAAGTATTTGTGAAGCTAAAATTTCACCAGGGAGATTTTAATTTACTTATTTTTCAATGAGACAGTCTTCTTCCTCTACGGACTATGGATTCACCGACTCCTGGCCTGTTTCACGTCCTCACACCCTCTGCTTGGGCACGGCTGCCCCTTGGATGGCCGCACACCTCCTTGTCTGCCTTAGGGCCTCTCGTGTTCTGCCCAGAATCTTCCTCCTGCTTGTCTTCTTGCCTCCACCTCTTCCTCTTCCTTACCGTCCTCTTCCGCACTGTCTCCTTCGCCCACCTTCCTTCTCTCCTGCCTGCCCTGTCCTTCCCTCTCCCGCTCTGTCCAGGGCTGTCCAGAGGACAGTCTCCTCAGAGAGCACCGGGAGGGCAGCGAGGGGGCCGCAGCACACGGTGCCTCACAAGCCCCACTAAGCCTGCTCTTTCTGTCATGAGCTCCCCATCGGTGGCCTTCAGTCCTGCAGCGAATGGTGTAAGTCCTCTCTACTGTTAATGACGCTAATTCTGGGCTTGACCTCGCATGTTCCAGGTCAGAACCTCCAGGCTTGATTTATTTCAGCAGAACTAATGATCTTTTCTTTGTTTAGTGTTGGAGTTGCTTCATTTTCTCCTCATCAGCTTAGGTCCGCTCTCCCTCTCTCTCCCTCTCCCTCTCCCTCCCTCCCACCCCTCTCTTTCTTTCCGTCTTAGGTCCTGCACTCTGCCTCCGCTTTCCGTCTCTCATTGGTGTATATCTGCAGTACAGACCTGTGACAGGTTTGGAATTGTGCATCCGTCTATCTACATCCACCTTCACTGACCCTATCCGTCTCCTTCCCCCACCCCACTGCTCCCCCTTTCCTCTGGCTCTTCCGCATCTCCACAGTCCCCTTGGCTATGTTTTCGGGCGTGAAGAGCAATGTCGCTGGTGGGAAGTTGGATTCTGAGACGTCCTGTCCCTTCATGACTAAAGTAAGTCACAGGACTCAAACTCAACTTCAGTGGTTGGCATGGTAGGAGATGTTGAAGTGTGTAGGTCAGAGGACACAGGACTTTGGTTAGAAATACCGACTTCGAGAGATCCACCGAGGGAGGGGAGGATGAGAGTTCCTGGATGAAAGCCGAAAGCAGCCAGAGAGTTAGATTCATGCTTTCTTATCACAAATATGCAAGGGAAAAGCAAAGCAAGACAAAGCAAACAGAAAGCACCTTCAAATAGACACGCGCAGTCCCCTTTCCTGTAACACCACTGAGGATGAGGAGAATTTCTGGGGAGATATTTTGCTTTAAGGGTAGAAAATGCTGAAAAGTATAGCAGTAATGAGACATAAAGAATACTTTTCTTGCATTTATCGTTTTTCCTTTCCTTAATAGGTCAGCTACTTCTGCTTGATCTCACAGGGATTAGCTTAGACAGACTTCCTTTAGACACTTTGCAACTGTAGCAAACTGCAACTGCACAGGACTAGCAAAGGAGCTCCCCTGCTGTCCTCAGTGTGCGGTGATCGCAGCTGCTCCCCTCCTCAATGGGCTTCTTCCCGAAGGAGGAGAGGTCCTGCCCTCTCCACAGCCTGTGCACGCAGCCTGAGTGCCTTGTGGGGCGGCTCCTGGAGACCCAGACCAGGAAGAACCCGCTCTGCCCTGCACACTGGCCTACACTGTGCGTGGAGCCACAGGGCCTCTGTCTCTGAGCTGCCTGTCCTGCGGCAGGAAGCTCCAGACACTGCCGGTGACAGGTAAAAGGCAACCCTCCTCACGTGTTTAGTCCACCGAATGGGACAGCAGTAGTACTGAGAAGCCTCACAAACAAAAGAGGAAGCTGCCTCCATCACTATTTAAAGTAAAATTCAGGATTTAAAATTAATGGGTTAAAAGTATCATCCTGTTTATTGGGCTTATTGACCATGAGGATTGTCATAATTTTATGAAGTCTTCGGTAGCTAAAAATTCTATTCAAGTGACAATAATAATGAAATCCTTGGAAATATGCAGAAATATAAAGATGATACATATATGTATGAGAGCATGTGCGTATTTCAATACATACCATAACATATATAAAATACAGGTATGCAACATAGATAGTGCTGTCTCGCTTATTGTTAAAAGATCTTGTTCTGTAGAAGTTCTTCTTTTTTTTCTTTGAGGCAGGGTCTCACTTGGTAGTTGTGACTGGCCCTGAATTCACTATGCAGCCCAGGAAGCCCTCAAATTCTTGGTGAAACTCCTGCCTCAGCCTCCTGAGCGCCTGTGCCACCACACCTGGCAAAAGCTCTTATTTTCTAATAAGATATGTCTTGCAATTATTTTACCAAAAGTGGCTATAAAATCTGATAAGCAATTACATTTTATAGTCTACCAACCTTTCATATGTGTATTGTCTTTTTACATATCACAGAAAATGCAATTTATTTAAAACTCCATTATGTATATTAACTTATTCTTGAGTTAAGATAAATGGCATTTTCAGATATTGGTTACAGGCATTTTTGGCAGGATTTGTTTTCTTTATTCTCAGAAAATAGAAACTAAATTTCTTTTGGAACATTTCAGGGAGTCTTTGAATATTTTTCCTTTAGGGGAAAAATAAATGTGAAAATAATACACCTTAAGAAATTGCAGTTGTTTGCATCCCTTCGTTTGCTGCATAGCTCGTGTATTTTCCTAGGGCGTTTACACCCCAGCCGTACGAACGCTTTTACACATTAGTGGTGAGGATGGCTTCTGAAGCCCCCAGTTGCTTCTCTGGCAGATGCAATGGCGTGATTCCCCCAGTCCTTTAATATTTCTTGCACATGCTGTGGTCTGTAGGGAGGAAGTTGCACACGTTCGGATCACTGTTTTTTACACACTGACGTAATGTGTAAGAAAGCTGCTGCGCAAGGACTTTTCTTCTGGACGACAGAAGACACAAGCCGCCCCCCGGCCCCTGGCCTGGACACAGTCTTCTCTTTTCTGCTTGATCAGCCCAGTTATTCTGTACAAACAGGGGTCCATTCCCTGCCTCTCTCAGGAAAGGTAGAACAGAGAAGGAACAACAGTCACAAATCAAGCTTGCAAGGGGACAGGCAGAAGCCTTTCCTGTGCTCTCCCCGGCTGCTCCCTTCCCCTCTGCCTAGGAGCTGGGGCATCACAGTGACTTTCTCCTGCCGCCTCTCCCGTCCTTCGTCCTCTGTCCTTCCACGTGGGGATGGCTCAGCAAGGGCCCAAGGCTGAGTCCGTCCTCTGCTCCCACTTCCTCCTCTGGACACCGCCTGCCCTGCCCTATCTCCTCCCAGCTCACTGGGCTCCTGGTTCCTAGGCCAAACAGACAGCTCATCTGACCCTGCCCTGCTTCTCTCCCTCTCTGCCTCCTCCTGCTCTGGTTTTCATTTGGAGACAGATTCTCACTAAGTCGACCAGGGAGGGCTTGAATTTTGATCCTCCCACGATATAACACTTAAATAAATGCATATTAGTAAATGTGTTCTGCTGTAGTGCTAAATTTTTCAAACTCAGTATTTGATTAATCAGCTCACATTTGCCAGTGACAGCTTTTGATAAGCTGATAGGTTATTTGCTTAAACTTAGGTTAACTGTCAATCAATACCAACCTCTATAGCAAATGTCATGCGGTAAATTTCACAGCACTGGTCCTGTTTCCTTCACACGAGATGCTTTTACTGCTGATTATTGGACAGGCACTCAAGGAAATCTGGGAAAACCTGAAAGTCACCGAGTCCAAATCAAAATTAACTGAACAAGCCCATCACCTCGAGACTGTCAGTGTGATAAATGGACCTATTTATTTCCAGCCCTATGTGTGTGTGACGATGTATGTTAACAGGGACACAAGGTAGAGACACACATGTGAGTTTTACAGAGTGAAGATTAAACGGTGCATGCATTTTATGACTTCTGCCAACACTTTTCCTTAAAGTACTTTAGTGGGCGTCACAGTGCATGTACTGTTACACATGAGTTTGTTGTCCGCAGCACTGAACACGGCTGGCACATGGCCACACCCAGTCATCCTCGGGGTCAACTGCCGGGACGATTCACTGACCATGGGACAAGAGAGGCCAGCACCGACCGCCAAGTATGGGGCACTGGGAACTGCGCCACCTTTGCCAACTTGGGCAGAAAAGCTGGCTCGAAGGACAGGCGAAGTGCTGCTTCCTTTAACTTGCATTTACAATGAAGATCGGCGTGTTCTCTGAGGCAAGCCCGCTATCACTGTTCTGATGTGTGCATTATTCTGGGGCACTTTGGCCACTTCGGCTCCCCCTAGGTCTGGAGTAGGTGCTGTTTCGTCCTCACAAAGGCAGCCACCTTCAGCCCCCATCTGCGTGCCCTGCTGCTGCCCGGTAGAGATCACGACACCATTGAAGGGAACCTTTGTGAGACCTGGGACCTTGGCTGTCATTGGCACCCAAGTGCCTGTGACAGGCACTGTCTGCAGGAGGGGAATTCAACCCGCACAGCTTCCCTGGGAGGACAGAGGAGCAGGGAGTCAGTTGTCACCCCACCTTCGGGGACACAGGTGGAGCTTCCGATCTCTGTGAGGATGGCTGGGCCCAGGAGAGGAGGCTGCACAGTAACCCATCTCGGGAGCTGAGGTAAACTCAGCCACAGCTCCTGGGCTGGTCCTCCAGGGCATCTGCTCCCCACTGATGGCTCCTGCTCTGGGCAGCTGCAGCTCCCTCCTGGGGTGACTGCTGCCACAGAGGATGAACCCACTTTGGGCGTCTTTGGGGCTCCTCTGTGCCTGGGATCCGAGGGGACTGGAGGTTTGGGTCAGCGACTGGAGACCTCAGGGTGCTGCTGCCCCAGAGTCCAGAGCCATGGAGGATGGCACAACCTTCCAGGGAGACTACAGTCCCCCGCGCCCGTGTGTGCAGCCCTCGGTGTCGGCAGGTTTTTTCCTGCTGTTCCTCTTTCCTTCATCCGGGTGGGCAGAGCGAAGTCCCCACAAGAGGAGCAGCAGCTCCACAGAAGCATCCAGTGCATCAGAGCGGGGCCCACACTATGTCCCCGCCTGTTGCTCTGTACCTGACCTTGTGACACTAGTGCCGTGGCTCTGGCAGGCTTTGTGCTCGTGTTTGTGGAAATGCTGTCCACTCCCCCTGCCCGGACCTGTGCAAGTACGGATGGCCCATGTCGCCGGGGGACACTGCCCAGCTCAGTGTGCTCTGCTCTCTTGGCACGCACTGCTTCTGCTGAGAAAAATTCCCTGGGAAATGGGAGCCCATGGCCTCAGCCACAGCCCCTGCTGCTTAGGTTCACCGTGGCTTGTGGTGACTGAGTTGACCCTGTGCCAGCTTAGCTGCTGCGCCGCGCCCTATGTTGTGTGCATGGGATGGAAACTCTGGTGATGTGTGGTCAGTGTGTCCCCAACTTTAAGCAATGCACATCTACACTATGTGACAGACTCTGGAAAACTCAACTCCAGTTCTCCCCTGGACCATAACATCACAGCATGCCCCTTGCCGGAGATAATCACAGTGTCCCTCACCGGCGACGGCAACAAATTATTGACAATGAGAACACAGTGGAGACCTCGGCCACATGGCCTCTCAGGTGCCACGCTGCAGGACGGCAGGGGCCCACTGAGTCCCGGGTGCACTGAAGACTCAGGACTGGCCTCTGTTCCCAGGCACCCCCAGGGTTACATTGTCTGGCGTGAGAGCCACCTAACAGGGAAGCCTCCTGCTCACACACTGTGGGCTGGGGATTCAGCTGCGGGGCTCCAAGCTGTTCTGTTCTCATCAGACTGTCACCAGCAGGTGAGTAGGTCCTTACCTGTCGGAGGAAGATAATTATCTGCTGCCCCACAGCACTACTGGGAAGATGGAGAGTGCACAGACAGCACCCTGGGTCTGGCTCGGTGGGGTCTGTGAAGGGCTTGGGTGCTCTGTGGAAGGGAACACCTTGCCCACTGTCGGGGCCCTGGCTGCACAGAGGTGGGGTGTGCAGGCTCCTCTGTAAGCATTTCCAGCAAGCTTTACCCACTCCTCAAACTGGGGAGAAAACGGATCTCTGAGAGGCTCACAAGGGATTTAGGACAAGGGCCGCTCATCCCATGTCCATAGAGAAACCTGCAGACCAAGGGTGCCTGTCACGCAGCAATCGGCAAAGTCTACGGCAGAAGAAAGGGCCGGAGATGGACAGAGGACCTTGGTCCCCCAGCTGGCCCCGGCCTCTTCTCCGTGGTGAGGCCTGGAAGGGTGGCTGTGCCAGCCCCGGGAGAAGGCTGATGAGCCCCAGCGGGGACCCGGCCCGCTGAGCCCAACAGCAGCTGGCAGGAGCCCACTGGACACAGCGCTTCTCCTCTGCACTGGCCCCGCTGGCTCTCCCAGAGGCCACACCCACTGGCTGAGCTTCCCCAGCAGGGTGACGGTCACAGCAGGAAGAATAACAGCGCCCCTCTCCTTCATGACCGCAGACAGCTCCCAGGTCACCCTGCGGTAGGCACGAAACCAGCCTGGGAGCTGTGTCTCCGGGCGAGATTATCAAACCTTCGCAGCCCAAGCACTGCTGAAGATCCAAACGGCTGAGGTTTTTGCTTCCAGGGTCCCAGGAAGACCCGTGGGCTGCAAACACCTACTTCTTCCTCCAGCCTCCAGGTGACCTCCGTGTGATGCTCTTTTGTTTGTGAGGTGCTCCTTTTTCTTCCCTGGTCGGCAGCATGGACCCCGGGACTGGAGGTGCGCGGGGCAGGGCTCCGGCACACCAGATGCTGCTGTTGGCCGCCCAGGCTGCCGCTGTCTCCCACAGCCTCACGGGCCCTGGACACTTCTGCTCCCCAGCCCGCAGCACAGAGACACGTGTTCTCCGAAGGGTTTCTGATTTCCACGTTCCAGCAATGTCTGCGGCTTCAACTGGCTGGCTCCCTCCCCATGTTTTCTTTAATTATTCTTATTTTATAAAAAACATTATTTTTACTATTGCCCCCTCCCCAGCACTTTGGGAAAAGCTTTATTAATTTCACTAGATGACATATTAAATAAAAATTAATGGGGTGAGAAAAAGGGAAAAGACCCGTATATTTTTTAACAGGTGAATACTAAATTCTCTCCCAGAATGCATGGCCATCAGAAGGTGTTCTTGGGAAATTAATTACAGGGCATTTTCTGAGGGGAGAAACAGGAAGAGCCGAAGATGCTGGCACTCGGGCACAGTGGGCGGGAGGTTAAATGGCCCAGTGGCTGTGGAAAGCAGTGTGGAGATGGCTAAGAAGCAGGGAGAAGAATTTCTGCAAGGGCGGGGAGCTGCTTCTGAGGAAGGCTCCCTGAGGAAGACTCCCTCCCCTCCAGGGATACAAGTGCTGTCTAATCTCCATCCAATCCCTGCCTCTCTCAGTTCTGAACTCATTCCTGGGGTTGTGAGATCAGGAACTTGGCACGGGGAATTCTGGGAGGCTGGGAGTTAGATTTCCCACCACAGTGTAGTGGGAATGGCCCCGGAGGACACCACGTGAGGTAAGGTCAGCAGGGTGCAGGGAACCACGCTCCCGGGAAGAGTGGGTGCTGGGCGTGCAGAGTCTGTGGCTGAGCAGGGCTCAGAGAGCCATGAGGACAGCAGTCCTCCTGTGTTCAGGCCCCTAGGCCGGCAGTAAGGGCCGTCACAGGGTGGCATGGCATGAGCAGTCACCACAATGACGGAAGTCAGACACGCACGAGGCCCACTTCCGGCTCTCAGAACCAGTGTGGACACAGGCCTGTGTCACGGGCCTGGCTGCAGCTGGGGTGGCGGCCCCAGGGCCAGGGTCACAGCCTCAGTGGAAATAGGAGGAGGAGGAGAGCCCGCTCCCCGTGACCCTGGCAAGGCGCGGGGACAGGGTCTGCATGCGCGGCCCTCACTGGCAGCTGGAGCCACCGGTGCCCAGTGAAATCTATGCGTCTCTTAGAGCAAGCATCCCCGGAGGACCTGACCTCAAACCCGTGGCCACCTTTTCACCAGCAGAGTCCATGGGGTGCAGCTATAGAGGAGAGGAGCCCCGAGTTGGCCGGGGCGGCTTCTCGAGGAGGATCATCACAGAGAAGCATTTTGGGGTGTGTAGAGAAGGGCCTTCAGCTCCAACGGGCCAGTCAGAGGAGAAGGGAGCAGTGCTGGGCCGGGGTCTGACTGATCACTTCTTCCGTCTGACCATTGTTTCAGTGCTGATCACTTCCTGGCCCTGCCAGTGGCTCCCGAGAGCGCTGTCCCTTGAGAAGATGCTGTGGTCCTGGGAAGGGCTGCCTGGCCCGAGAGGCCTTCGTCTGCGGGGGGTCTGGGAGAAGCCAGGTGACCTCGTGCTCTGGTGGTGACTGGGACTTCTGGACACCTAGGGCAGTCGAATGTGCACGTCTCCTGGGGTCCTCAGGCTTGGAGGGGATGGAGAGGCTTTGTCGCTGTAGGACGGATCAAGCTCACACCCACACTTTGAGAGACTCCCTGATGGTTAGCCCGCATCTCCGCCCAGCTGGTCGGGGCTGGACCAGAGTTTGAGGGTGACTGAGACAGAGATGCCAGATGGTGACCACACCCCGTTCTGCTTTTCCTTATCCACGGTGGGCCCAGCCAGGACTCACTGCTTTGCTTCGCTTTGTTTTGTTTGTTTGTTTTAGTAAAAGCAGCTTTTAAAACCCTGATTGTGTCAAAAGAAAATACAGATCTTGCCTTTGGTGAGTGAACTAGGCTTAGGTAATAAATGCATTCATTAGGTATTAAAAACATGTACTGCTAAAATGCAAAGTATAAATATAAAAGTTAAAAAGCTAAACAGTAAAGCAAAAAAAAAGGTAACAGGAGGGGCCGGGAAATACCCCTGCCTCTCTGGCTCTTCTCCCTGGCTCAGCAGCCTTGGCTTGAAGGCAGCTTCTGCTGCTTTGAACAAATTTTGATCCTAAATGTATTTTTTTAAATGACAGAAAAGAAAACGAAAGACAAAAAGTCCTAGATGAACTGAGCTTTCCAGAATACAAACCGAGAAGCTCAATGTTTGAATTTTGTGACTAAAATTCTGAGTTCCAGCGAGCCTGAGAAATATCATGTGATCCACACTGGCTCCTCTCAGGGCTTTGCCAATAACAGGATTCAAAATTATCTTCAGATTTCTTCTACCCCAGGTGTTTATAGTGTAATCAATAATATATGAGCAACACACATTTACTGTATGCTTTGGACGGTATGGAGCAGTGAAATGTGTATTTTGACTGCACAACGTGTGTGTGTCAGTGTGTAATAACGGGTCAACTCCAGAATAAATTCAAGCTGTTAAATGGAACGATGAAGAACGTAAACCTGAACTTGCTATTGAGTTCCAATGTACCGAATTGGTACTTAGTGGAGATATTTAGTCATTAAGGTCACTGCCATTACTAATGTACTATTTAAAATGTTTAGTGGATTCCCAGACTAGGCTGCCTTTCGTGGTGAGACTGGCTGTGGGCTGGTGCAGCATTCTGCACCCAGGCTCCCCCATCCGTCTAGGGAGCGCACGGACCCCCGCCACCTCTTATCACCCCTGAGGCCCCACGGATCGAGGGGCTGCTTCACGCCATACAGCACGGGGAGCTCTTCTCTGGCAGAGCACTCTGCAGAACCACTCGGCTTAGAAGACAGAAACCTGGTGATGTTTCTTCTTCTTTCAGTCGAATCTCCGGCTCCCTGCCCCGGGGCTGGGAGGCTCTGATTGTAAAAAGATGCATTGCTCCTGGTTGCTACTGTGAAAATAAGTCTAATGCAGCTGCTGCTACAATAATAATAAAGCACAGCAGCAATTCCACCTCTCCAGTTAGAGGCATAATTCTCCAATCACTTACTGAACCCCCCAGAGCAAAGGCTCCCATTCTTAGACCAACACCAGCTCCCCAGTGGAGGTAACATGGAGAGACTTGGGTTTTAACATCCGAACAGGAGAGAGAAGCATGAGTCCGATCAGAACAGCCGTGACCCTGGCTGGGTCTGCACAGTGCCTCAGTAAGCAGCGTCGCTGAGGCAGCCATGACTTCCCTTGTGGGCCGTGTCAGCCCACTGAGCCCGTGGTGCCTTCATTCCGCTTTTTTTCTGTCTGATTTGGACACTGAATGATGCTGTTCAGCAAGGCTCTCACATTTGGCTTACATGTCAAGATGATGTAACAAGCTTTAAAATACACCTTTGGTAAAGATGGACTCGGAATCTCTAATCGTGGGATATGAGACACCGTTTAACTTACAAGATGATTCTTGACTCTGTCCAGAAAGCACAGACATTATCCAAAGTATTCCAGAAGCTTCCCCTGTGTGATGCGTTTGCAGTCGTGAGCAGCAGAGCTAGCAGCTCCCAGCAGCCTTTGTGGTGATACTGAGGACAGCAACCGCGCGAGCTCCCTGCTCCTCTGACCAGACTCCCAACACTGCTCACTTCGGAAACTGCTATGGATCTCCTAATCTATGTCTGACATCCTACTGAGCCCTGGAAATATAGCTGCAAATCCAACAGACAAAGCCCCCAACTTCCTATAGCTTTCTTCCTACAGCAGAGAGATCGTAAAAAAAGTAAGTGGGTAAAATACGTTCACTTTCCAGCTTTCCAGGGAAAAGAAGAGGTTTTACTATATTTCTTTTTTGTAAGAGAGAATCTTTTATGTCCATATCTAAGGTACTGATGCACAGAGTATTAATTATTCTTATTTTCTGATTATTTTGTTACAAAATTTTGTTTTACTTCATATAAAACTTTTAGAAAAGGAAAAAGATAAAGAACTATCTTGAAGTGGTTTGGATCAGCTCAGTAATGTAAATTATTTTTCAAGCACTTGTGTGCTTTTCGCATACCAAAACCTTTAAATACGCACAACAACTTCTAATAGCATTGGATCTGCCTTCACAAAATACACGTACTTCTAATGGTTTCACCAAAGGAATCATTTTCTTTGTGCCTGACATAACTTACTTGGGCTGCATCCTGTCAGTCCCTGGGGTAAGGATTAGAAGAATAAATAATGTGTTCTCCAACAGTGGAATATTACACAGCAGTCAAAAGCAGTAAGTGCAAACCCTGTGTATTATGAAAGACAGAATACCTGTTCACTTCCCACCTGGCCATGGCTCCCCTCCCCTGAAGACCCGGCAATAGCCACATTGTCAGGGTGAGTCTTCCCCATACGCTGAGGGCTCGAAGCTTGTGTGGCCCAAGGTCACAGCGGGCCACCCCTGCCTGCCTTCACTCTCCCTTTGCCCTTGGTATCTGGTGACTTCGAGCTGATGCAGAAGCTGGACCTTGCCCGCATCCCACATGTAGTCTGTGTGTGGTGAGAGGCCGCTGGGAGGTGCCTGCATCCCCAAGGGCCTGGCTGGCACACAGGAGGTGCCCCTGGGAGCACCGGGAGTTCTAGAAGTCGCAGTGGGTGTGGCATAGCTCTGGCCAGGGCCCCACACACTGTGCCCAGGGCCTGGCTAGGGTAAAGGTGCAGGGGCCAGTGCAAGCTGCTTTGAGAGGATCTGACGGGCAGGGTTAGCTTCTGTTCTATAACAATGAAACTACCATATTCACACATTCTATTTTTATCTTATGTTGCATAGGAACAGAGACTCACAGTAATAAAAACTACGTTCCGGTCCTTCCCACAAACAACGGGCATCGGTTCTGTTCCCTGCAGATGAGCGATTAGTGGTAAGGACCAACATGTTCATCCTGCTGTCCACAGTTGTGTCCTTCGGGACAAAGGCAGATAGACACAGACCTATGTCCCCTAATGAGTCCAAAACGGATAAACTAAATGTCAGGATCCTTTCAATAACAAGGAACTGAAAGTTGGTTTAGAATTGAAAGTTATTAAAGCCAAGCTTTCCGTGTCACGCATCTGTGGTCAGAGCCACGCTTCCACCGTTGATGCTCACATTTTTCACTTACACCAATGCTGGCTCGCCCTCACCAGTCTCCCTTCCCAGAGCGGCCTGCCACCACCTCCCCTGTTGCCTCACAAACGGCCTCTCCATTACTAGGCTCTGCCTAAGCGACTGTGGATGCCTCACTGATCCCTCTACCCTGCCCAGGAAAATCGACCAGTTTCTTCTCCTCAGATCTCTGACTTCCAGATTTAGACAGTGAAATTTAATTAAAATCCTCTGCCAACATTCACCCAGCCCATGTATTTGCCTGGGATCAAGAGACATCAGGGGAGAAAAACGACAGCTGAGCTGGTGGCAATCGGACCCTCCCCAATCTATCCGCTTAACGCTGTCAGCCACGAGATCACTGAGTCACGGGAGCGTCCTGAGAACTCCGGCTTGTTTCTACAATACAGGTAGATGCCTATCAGAGGGTAATGTTATGAGAAACAGGTAAATCACCCGCAGGAGATTGCACAGAAAACAGTGACATACTGATGAGGTGGAAATGAGCCATGTCTCCCTTTGGGGCATTTATAAGTCCCAAAATATTAGAGTAAATGATTACCGCAGTCTCTTTTCATTACCACTGTTCGGACTCGAGCACACACTTTTATTCACTAAGTACATTTAGTGGATGCATGTGAGAAAACACATGACTTTTCCAAATTCAGTGAGCAGAAACAAACTAAATGAAGTCATGAATAGGAGGCTTCTTAAAGAATGAGACAGGAAAAGGAGCACCACAGAGGCAGGAGGAGCAGTCAGGAGTGAGCGAAATTCGCTCTTCACATCTTTCAGTAAAACCTCAGAGCTTGGGCGGTGAGAACCACAGCTGTCCGTTCTTCTCACGAAGTACTCAACGCTGGCATCACAAATCTCATTTCCTCAAACTTGGACGAAAAATGACTGGAAGAGGTATTACTTGGAATAAACTCACTGTTTGAGGTTGTTTTCTTTTGGTACCAGGGTCGAACACAGGACCGTGTGCTTGCGAGGCAGGCCTGGTGCCACTGGGCTACATCCCTGCTATACTATGGAAGTTCTGATCATGAAGACCACAAGTGCAGATGTCAGTCCTCGGCCCAAGGCAAGTGCAGCTGCCCTCCAGGGGCTCGGCTCCATCAATGGCCAGAGGCAGGACTCTCTGAGGTGGCAGTGAGTGCCTGAGGGGAGCCAGGCCTCGGGCGAGGACTCTGCTAAAGACAGGTCTTCCTCCTGAGTCAAAATGATCACCATCACTCAAAAAATGTAACAGTGCGTCGTCAGCCCTAAGTCCAGACGAAACGCAGAGCTGCGGCCACTTAAACTGCATGGTGCCAGTCTCTTAAAGGAAGGTTCATTCCTAACCAAGGAGTTCCACGCATAGGTTGGACCACACTGCCACCAAGTCTTTGTGTAGTTCTTTTCTATTTTAACATTTCACCTGACTTAGGCTTAATTTCTGAATGGCGGGAGTTTACTGTGCAAAACAACATATTACCTGGGGAAAACTGAATTGTAAGTCTCAAAACTCCTTGTGTTTCGATTCTTTGATCCCTTCCAGGTCCCTTAGAGGGCCCAGCCCCTCTTTCCCTCCAGGGGCATCCAGTGCCCACCTCAGAACTCTGGCTGCCCTGGCTCAGCCCACCGATGGACAGCTTTCTGCCGACTAACACCCCTGAGATGTACAAAATGAATCTGCCTGCAGAATATTTGAGTCTGTAGTCATAATGCTAACATTTAAACTCCTGGATTTTAAGATAGCTCCCGATGATGTGACATTAAGTTTAGATTACATCTTATTAACATAATTTGTATTTGATGAATCAAAATTCAAGTCTCTTAAGAACCCAGGAGTTTCTCTTTGCCTTTGTTCTTTTACTTTTTTGTAACTCTTATTCTCCAGCCTCATAGACAGAAAGCACACAGGTCAGGAGTAGGTTCCAGTTGCCACACACAGAGGGAGAGGCTGTGCCCTCAGTGCGAGCAGGGGATGCGACCAGGCCAGTCCCTCTCAGACCTATGACCTGGGCTATCAGGTGCAACACAGAAAGCCGAAACCTGGCCAAGGAAACGATCTTCTTTAAGGAAATCAAAATGTGAAAACACTGGCAATCTAAATTCAGAATAAAATGTCAAGGATCCGTCAGTGGGGCCAGAAGAAAAGGCTTTGTGTTCGGGGCACAGAAACACTTCCATGGATGCTATCTGAAATAGTATTTATTATATATATGTTTTTTTTTCCAGAGATATTTTTAAATCCAACTACAGGAAGAAAGAAAACAGCATTCATCCTTTAACATAAATAGGAAAAGGGAGATTATCTGCACATTCAATCAGATATTTCTGTTCCTAGTAATATTCAGTCCCTGTGGTCTCCACCGTGACCAGCCACAGCACAAGAGGGATTCAGTGATACTCTGGCAGATACTTGTTGCAAAGAAAATGTCACAAGCACAAAAGTACAGCCTTCCTGCTACAAATAATCAGATTTCAGATTAAAATTAGCTAGTGAAGTTAATCTAAAGAGAAAGCCCTAGAGAAACTTCCAACTTAGCACTTTGTTTCACAAGAAGTGATTTGGAGTTGGATTCCCAGGAAAAGAAAATTGCAAATCACATCAGGGTTTCCGAGTGTACGGCACCAAGCGTACGGCGGGGTGACGGATCCTACAGCCAGCTGGGGTCAGTGGAGGGCAGCTTCCTTTCAGGATGACTAGTAAGAAATAGCGCAGATGATTCTGCATTGGGAAGTCCAGGTCTGACGATGCCACGGCCATCGTGGCACTGGCATTTTCCTTAGAACTAGAGAAATTAACGACACAATTCTATTCCATGTTACTGTAACTAAAATTCTTCTGGGCTGTTCTGAGTTTCACTGAATGATCAAAGACCTTTACAGCATGCTCCTTTTCAGGGTGAGAAATGCCACAAAGCTACTCCTTGTGCAGAACTTAAATGTTACATTACTTTAGTTCTCTATAGGAACTGCTTTGGCAAAAAAAAAAAAAATTATTTTAGCCGTTTTCAATAAATGCTCACTTCACTTCTAGCCTGCATGAATTTTTGTCAATTATTAAAATTATGAGCCCAGTTCTGGTTCGAACAAATAGTTAACCCAGGAGTGGGAAGATGCAGGCCTGAGGCAGACAGAACTTCGTCCACCTCCTGACAAGGATCCCAGGCTGCCCTGAGGTGCACTGGGTGGTGAGCAAGCAGAGAGGCTGCCCGGAGATCAGTCCTTCTCCAGCCTCCCTCACCCTGAGCTGTGCATGGCCTGACCAGATTAGGGCCCGGGCTCCTGAGGTAAACAGGCTTAGGACAGGAGGAAATTTCCCTAGGAAAATTTGCAACACTTTGGATTAAACAAAGAAAGCCAGAGAACCTTACCACTGAGCTAGGAGTCCGGGATGCCAGGCATGGGCCGGCTTCCTGTCCTGGGGACGTACGCCCTTCTTTGCAGAGTGGGACACCCCTCTATCCTGCCGCGCATTGCAGCCTAGCACTGTGCTGGTGAGCGCTGGCCATGCGTGGCTCTCACGGCTGTCAAGGTGGTGTTTAAGCTGCACTGAACACTGCAGATTCTCTGGGGTAGGGGCGCGTTTGGGGCTCGGGGCCTCCTGTTGGAAGCCCCACAGCCCCGGAGAGGGCACCCAGGGTGCTCTGGCAGCAGCTGTCATTCAGTGGACCTAATTCCAAGCTTGAACACCCTGTGATGTGCCAGGGGAGTCACAGCGAGGGCTGCACCCTGAGAGAGTAAAGCTCTGGGGAACCCCCGGGCACAGGACTCGCTGGGATCAACTTCCTGGGTCTGAGCTGTATGAGGCTGGGGTTCAGCCTGGGTCTCAAGAAGGAGAATACAGCACGTGCACAGCCACAGAGACGCCGACCCCTCCGAGCTCGGCAGAAGAGGCTTCTCCAAGCGCCTCCCAGACCCAGAGCAGTGAGGAATGTGAACCCGAAGGGCCGCTCCTGGCCTCGACAAAGCTGAACCTGCCCGAGCCATGGGTGGAGTCTGCAGAGCCACACCCACCCCTCTGCTCCGAGGCTCCTGCGTTGTCCTCCTGGAGGGGCTGCAGATGCGGGGAAGCCAGGCAGGCGGAGAACCACAGAGCCAGCACCACATTCTGAGCAACCACTGTTCACTGGGAACCACGGGACCCACAGACTGCAGAGAACCAGCGGGGCCCCTTGCAGGCTCCCCACAGTTGTGCTGGGCTCAGGGCACCTCTGGGTGAGCTTCTGCACCAGCAGCTTGGAACTCAGAGTGCAGCAGCGGGGTGGGGGTGCTGGGCTCTGGCCACTGCTCCCTGTGGTAAACACCAGTGACTGTGCAGCTGGCTTCCCCCACACAATGCCCTGCAGGCTCTCAGCTCCAAGGCAGGCTGCGTACAGGGCGGCACAGGCCTCCAGCAGAGGGCACCTGGCCCGCAGCCTTGGCAGAGCGGACAAGAAGAGCAGGTGGATCTAGGGGATGGTTTCTGCCTTGACGTTGCATAAACATGAGAGAGAAAGATAAGGTTCCTGATCATCGTGTTCTCCTTCAAGCACGGGAACTTCATGTCTACTTGCTGCCAGATACTAACGTGTTTTAAATGGCTGACATGTGTGGAGTGACACCCTTGGCTACTGATGCACTAATGTCTACCCCATTCAGCAGTTCAGAGAAAGGGAGGTGCCCACCTCGGTGGCTTCACAGAGTGGGGGGGCTTTTGCTGCGTGTTCACATTATAAACATATGGCTTTTGAATAAATCAATACATGTCATTATGCATGGACTTAAATCCAACATCTGGCACAGCCTGGGAGGAGGATTTGTCGGTGAGTCTGCACTAGGTGAGATTTCTGCTCACCCCTTATGTCTCCAGTGAGTCAGATTGCATGCTTTTTATGAAATCTTTTCTTTTGTTTCCAAATTAGTGAGACAGCATGCCATAATCTAGTGAAAATAATTACTTTCAAGACTTAAGCACATTCCTTGTTCTGTCCTTAGTGGAAACCAAAAACATGCTCAGGATGAATTTTTATCTTGATATCAAGAAAATAAAAACAAAAGTCCCTGCACCTGTCTTTCCCTCTTAGAAGCAGGTGCGAGGCTCTGAGGCATCGGCACAGCCGGCTGACACCAGGTAAGGGCCTGGGCCACAGGGAAGTCTGTCCACTGGCATCTCCCGAGATACAGGCCACCTGGGCTGGACCAACGGCCCAGGAGCAGGAGGCTGGGGACACTGGCCCGGGCAGTCACTTGGCCCAGGGAGGCCCTTGACCCGACAGGAAAGAGGCTGCACATCTCAAGGTGGGGCCGCACTGTGAGTGCAGGTGTGGGAGGCGGAAGGGCCCCTCACCATCTCCCACGGTTGACACACCCATCAAAGGCACCGTTCATGGAGCGGCACTGCAGAGGCAGCTTGAAGGAAGTGCTGGAAACGGAAAGGGACACCTGCTCCCGAGGCCATGGCTTGCCCTTCCTCTGCCTCCACCTGCGCTTGCCGGCCCACAGGGCTGGGCTGAGCCACCCCACAGGCCTCTGTCACCGCTCTGCAGCCCTCTCTCCCCTCGCAGCTCTTACCCCACAGAGCGGGTGCTGCTGTGCCCTCACAGACCTGCGAAGCATGCGCCTCGGAGGCCTCTGCTCCTCTGCACACTCACTCCGTGAGAGGCAGAGCTTTGCCCTCGGTGAGGACAAGGACTGAGTTCTGGACTGGGGAACCTACCTGCATTGCAGGTCCCAGACTTCCTGGCATTCTCTCTATGACCTTCATCTCGTCCTCAGGATCACGGACTGCCCCATGGTAAGGAACAAGAGAGCTGAGGGTTGGAGACAACTCTCCTGCCTCCGGTGTCCTCTGTGCCTGATTGGGTGGAGACATGTATCCTCCAGTGCCCACTGTCGCTCACACTGGAAGCTCCGAAGGTCGCTGCCAAAGGGACCAGTCCGTGTTTTAGCTGACAGAGGGTAAGCCCTGCTTCCTTACCGCTTCATTGCCATAACAGACGGAATTGCTTCTCTCCTCACTGCTGGCGGGCCCGAAGCTAAGTGCCAGCTGCAGGCAATGGCGAGCTCATCTCTCCTGCATTTGCTTCACCGGCATCTTTAATTGCTTTCTTGCTCTGTCCTAGTTGGAGAAGGCTTCCACTTCACAGGAAAACCTCTTTTCAGAGGCTACAGTGATGCAGACTGTGTCAGAAGCCACACGGAGCTTCTTCTTGTGGACGCCTGGGAGGTGAAGCTGCCTGCTCCAGAGTCCGGGGATAAGAAGAAGGCCCTGTGGAGTGGCCCAGGTGGGGTGGCCCAGGTGGGGTGATGGGCTCACACCACAGTGAGCCGAGTGAGGCATCTGCTGGGTTCTTTCATTTCATCACACATCCACAGTGACTCTGAGGTAGGTCAAATTCATCTTATTTGATAGAGGAAGACAGACAGAGGAGGCATGAAGGGTGTGGCTAGCGAGACGCTTTAGTGAAGACGTAAGGGCAAGCGTGGGAGGCACAGCACACACGGAGGCCTCTCTAACACTGAGATGCAAGTTCCCCTCAGGGCTGTCACCCAGAGCATCCTCCACAACACTCCTGTGCTTCCGGCTCGGGCGCCAGCTGATGGGCTTCAGGGTAGTGGGTGATCCTGAAGTTCTAACTTCGTAGGCGGGTCGTCCCATCCCTGGCTTCTAATCTGATGGTTCATTGGGAGGCCGTGGAGAATCAGGAGGTGGGGCTAACTCAAACAGAGTTTTATTAAAAAGGCCTTTTTTTATAGAGGTCTAGGGATTGCTTAGAGAATATAAGATTACAGTTTACTAACTTATTTTGGTTAAGAAATAGCCACGTGGGACCGTGGCTACTTAATAGCCCCCACACAGATGAGAGTAGGTGATGCCCATGATCTTTGTGGAGAGCAGTGTGCCCCCTGGAGCCCATTCCTAGTTCTGCAGTTGGGAGGAGCCCGAGGGCGGGCTGTACCTCAGCCTTCAGCCAGTGCTGCTGCCCATCTTCTGGTTCCCAATTTCAGCTCTTAGCTCCTACGGTAAAGGCAGAGGTAGACTACCCCCAGCCCTCAGTGCGGGACACTGGACGCTCAGGCTAATCTTGGCCGCCGGGCCTCTGCTAAGAGAGTGTGAGCTTAGGACATGCAGCCTGTGGGCTCTCATCCACATCAGAGCAGATCTGTGAACATGCGGCCTTCAACCACCCAGATGCATTTTCCATACCACGAAAGCCTCTATTTAGAATAAAGGTCTCCATTTACAATGAAAAGGGAAACCCATGATCATATGGAGCCATAGCCTAAAAGGCGAGCTAATTACTTGGGTCAACACAGGCTGTGAAGCCACCATTAGATTCTCCTTTGATTGATGAGACAGGGCGTTCCCTATTTAAACTGGAGCTTTATGACCAATGCTTCCCTTCAGAATGCTTTATCTACGGCAGAAATCAATGGGAGTTTCATCTTTTGAAAACTGTATTTCATAAATAGCCAGGTGGACACATACAATGCTGGAACTCGGCGCTCCCTGGCATATTTAGCAGCCAAGAGGCCTTCGTGGTTCAAGAGTAATGTACATTTTATAAATTCATCTTTTAGACATGAAAAATATCCGGATGATGGATCGTGCTAACAAAGCACTTGTTTAATTATAATTAATGATGCAGGCAACACGTAAAGAATGGACTTGATTTTCAGCAGATTTGAAGAAATTATGTGTCCCACACAAATCTATCATTCGAGCAGGGCCTGTTACAAAGAGTGGATATTGCAGATGAACCCAGTGATTTCTTTATGCATTAGCTTTTTTTGTCCACAGTGCTGTTTTAAAGTGAATTAACTTCATGGGGGAGGGCGAGCCACAGTCGTTTTACCTGTCAGTCACCCTAACTCCTGCTGTCAGCAGGGTCGCTGAGGTGGCTGAAGCGGGGGTCCCCCAAAGCACAGAAGTTATGTCAGAAAACAAGGAACTGGGACCTGAAAGTTACCCTAAGCAGTAAGTGTGATGAGCATAATGCTAAGAAGGCAGCGGACATTGCAGTATATGTTCTTCCATGTTCCCTTTATCTATTAAAAACAGCAACACAAACAAAAGTAGGACTCAGTTTCTCGGAGCGAGACGTCCGCAAGGACGAGCCGATGACGTAGCCGGCACTGCGCAGGCTTCTGCGGCAGTTTATTCTGCCTTTCCGGTTTCTGCAGCGCCCCCGCCTGTGCTTCCCCTGTCACCCTTGTGCTGGTAAAGCAGGCGGGGCGTTCCCGCCCTTTCGTTATTTATCGGTAGCCTCAGTCCAGACGGGGCCCAGAGCAGGGTGCGGATTTGGGAAAGAGCGTGTTTCCGTGCAGCAGAGGCTCCCCTGGGTGTGTGTTCAGCTCACACAGTGGCCTCTTGGGTAGTTGGGGGACTCCTCCTGAGCTTTTCTAGGAGCAGCCACAGCCCAGCCCCCACCGGGCTGCACTTATTCCTGGGTGGTGATTCCATCCTCACACCCGAACGGGAAAGGCAGTGTCCCGGGCGTTCCGCTTGCCCTCTGGGTCCCTCTCTAGCACGGTTGCCCACAGACCTCCTTCTGAGGGTGACTGCGCCGATCCCCAGCTGCTGAGGTCTGCTTGGACTAGGGGGAGGCAGACGCCCTGTTGAAGGGGCCCAGGGCCACACAAGAGCAGCAGGGCTGGTGCGAGCCCCTCTTCCTTCCATGTCAGCAGGAGAGGCGGACGCAGTGACCATCAGCCTGGGCCACCACTTTCAGGTTGTGCAGTTTTATCTGCGTTACATTGAAGTGCAAAACCATATGCTCACTCTGCTCTAAGTAAATACCAACTTCAGAGCAAAATGCTGTGCTCCTCTTTATAAACAGTTTATATTATGTACAGCTGAGCTCCATGTGTTTCACAGCACTTAGACAACATGCTAACTTTCATGAGATACCTAGTTGTGCTTAAATCATAAGTATGTAATGACATACGTCACCTTTGTCTACCTGTAACTTGTACACATGTATACTGTCTGTAACCCACACCATAGCCGACCTGTCCCAGCTCCTGTCGTCTCCTGGGGTCAGTGTGCTTTCTCCCCAGTGCCTGTTCCCAGCACCTCTGCGTTGTTCTCTGGCTGTAACACTTAGTTCAGTCAGGAATGTGCAGGCCCAGTGCCCCGTGGGGTCTGAGAGTGGCGCTTAGAAATAACCCCTTAGTCTGACACTGACAGACTAAGAGGGCTCTTGGAGAGGATCAGTTGGCACTTTAGAGACAAGTCCACAGATCCACAAAATGGGAAACCGTCTGTCACGTCCCGCATGCTGAGTTGTGGACTGGATAGATCCCTTCATCCTGCGGGCTACACAGGGAGAAGTGGGGGAGCAGAGGAGTCCCCAGCGGCCTGCAGGGGGCGCTCTTCTGTCCCCTGCCCTGGGGGACACACTGCCCTCTGTCCATGTCCCTTCCTCTTATTCTGTATCCTGGCTACCTGAGAGGATGCAGCCTCAAAAGAAAAAGGCAGAGCTGGTTCTGGAAAGAAAGGATGGGCCTCGTGGAAGTCCCAGATTAGGGAAAAACACCTCATTCCTCTTCTATAAATCTTCAGGGGTATCTGTGCAGTCCAAAGGGATAAGGTAAGAACTTTCTGGAAACACCAGAAAGAAAGGCAGGTGGGCAGAGCTGGTGATGAGGGAGAGGACATGCTCTGGAGACACAAGTTGTGCCCTGTTCCAGCAGGCAGTGCAGCTGCTGCCCTCAGCCACTCCCTTGTCTCTTCCACCTGCACCACCTTTTCTGACCATCCACGGAAAATCAGTGGCTGTGCACATGGTATGGATTTTAAAATGTGAGAGATACGAGATACACAGACCAATCTGTTGAGAGGCTGCTAGAATCTTCACAGGGAACTGGGATGGCTTTCCTGTGGCCCAAGTTTCTTGGGAATTATTTGCAAATAGCAAACTCTTTCTGCCCTGCAGTTTCTGAACTGGGCCCCTGGGTAGTGCATTCAGGGTGCCATCCCAGCTGTACCCTCACCCTCCAGGTTCAGAAGGACTTTGAAAGCTGTGCTCTGTGATGTTTTTGAGGGCATCTGTGTTATTCCCATTGACAAAGTAGAAACGGAATGGTTTTAGGTGGACCGTTCAATAAATGAGTCCTTTTGTTGTATTAATGGTATTTGATTGTTAGAAAAATATAGGAAATGATACAATATATCCTATGATCACTGGATACCGCTACAGGGACAGTTTCAGAATCACACTACCAGCGGGAGTCCAGACTCTCCACGATGACCAGTGACAAAAGCCCAGTATCTTTGTGTTACGGTTCAGAAATTGTAAATGACCAACTGACATGGACTTTTATATCCAGGGGAGATTTTAGGACTAAAAATGACACTATGATGTACTTGTGTATTGCCGTGAGTTTTTATATCACACTGCTCTTCCTGTGTGGATAAAGACAACATCCAGACCACTGTGGATACTTACGGGTTGGGTGCAAAGACATTAAAATATGTCTAATTAAAACTCAGTCAATCTTCTAGCAAGACAAGAAACTACACTGCATACTGGTGCTAAACTTTCCAACTCACTACTGGGGTGTCAGGGGCTGCCTGTATAATTTTCAAAACAGCTGCTCCTAAAACATGAACAATGCATCTTCAAATGTGTTTGTATCTCTTTTTCTACCAAGGGCAAGTTCCTACAGGGTTAGGGCAGAGACGCAGGACAGCTCCTGCTCCCGCTCCCCCGAAGTGGCAGCCTTCTTACCTTGGAACTGAGCGTTGAACCCCTTGCGCCGGTGGTTGCTATCCGATGTGAAGTGCAGACGTAACCAGTTCTTGCTGCTGATAACAGGAGAGGGGAGGTTCATGCCCGTCAGCCTGCAACACAGAAAGAGGAGAAAAATATCCCTTGTAAACTAACAGAGCAAAAGTCATACATCAAATCTGTGTTAAAATTAGATCCTGACAGTCTTCATTTAGAGATGCTCAAAGCGGAGGCCATGTGTTAGCTGCCTTTAAATGTGGAAAATGTTATCTTTGCCCAAATATAAGTGCCGTCTTTATGCTTGATGAAATAAAGGCTTTCAAAAACAATTGACTCTTCAGTTCTGCTTTAATAATGATGGATAGGAGAAGATATGCTTCTGATGTCTTATTTTCTTCTCCTCAGGACCTCAATTGCAATGAATCACTTCAAAAAAGAAGGAGACAAGTGACACGCTCTGCCTTTCTCTATTTGGACACCTGACAATTCTATTATCCTGAAGTAGATTCACACAAGCTGCTCCTCCTGCTCAGGAGCACGCCCTGTCACCAGCCGTCCACAGAATTCTCAGCCAGGGCACTTTCTTCCGCGGCAAAGAACAGATGCGTTTGTGAGATAGATGATGAGAGCTGTCAAGAGGATTCGAAATGGAATAAAATTGTGTCTCGCGAAAGTAGTGTACTAATCTTTGAAAAGAAGGTACAGCCGGTCAGCAAGCTGCTCAGGGCGCCCAGTCCACTCTAAGAAGTCATGATTAACAGTCAGAGGCTGCAGAGCATCTCCCTCCTGCTGTGGCCACTGTGAGTCAAAACCGCAGAGAAGAGTCCCTCCGAGGACACACGTTATGGAGAGCCTCCAGACCTGTGATGCCGGAAGCCCCCAGAGCTGGGGGTGTGCTGCGAGACTCAGTTTCCCAGTCTGTAATCTGGACAAAAGAATACTGCTGCCCTGGCTGTGCACAGGGCCGCCAGGTCCACAAACTGTCCTGACACCAAAATATACAGATGCCCAGGTCCCGTGTCCGACGGGCACAGTGTGTGTGCGTAGACGCGGTGTGTGCAGCCCCTGTGCACTGTACGTCATCTCTAGGTTACTGAGGACACCTCAGGTGAGGCGAGCGCTACGTGTAGCTGCTACAGTCTTTATGTAGAAAATAATGGCGAGAAACACAGGCAGATGTCGGGGGGGACACAGCTGTTGTGGACTATTTGGTTGGATCTGTGCACGTGCAGTCCCCAGATTTGGATGGCTTCACCTCAAGCAGGTGAAGGAGGTTAGGAGACGCAGGCGCGAGTGTGCCCACAGTGCATTGCCCACACGGAGACACACCCGCCTGTGAGTGTGCACTGTGTAATCACGCTGCCCCTCAGATGCCAGGTCCACGGTTAGCACGATGCCCCTCAGCGTGGAGCCTGCGAATCTGCAGCCAGTTTGCTTACCGTGGAAACCTGGAATCAGCCGCCAGTGAGAAGCATTTAGTTTCATCTTAGAATAACTGCTTGTCCTATCTTTCGACTTTCACACGGGGACTCTCTCAGAAAATGTGACATGGTTCCAGGCGAACCCCAGCACTGCCCCTCTGGAGGAGGTCGAGCTGCCTCCCACTCCTCTTGAGTTGCTAAGATTGCAGGTGCGGAGGAGGTGAGGGAAAAGTATGAGAAGATGCGCCTGCCCTTACTGCACTGGAGGGTGCAGATGGAGAACTGTGGTTGGACCCAGAGAGGGTCCAGCAGGGCTTGCACTCAGCTTTAAAACAACTAAAATGAGAAAATAAGTAATGCATTGAATACAGCTAGGAAAACGCAGAAGGGTGTACAGCAAAACAGTGAGAAAAAGCACTTCTGGCTTTAAGAGCTGGATGGCCAGTGTTGTGTTATCAGCCTGATGCTGCCTACAAAGATCTGAAGTCCAAAACAAAGCCAGAGAAACTGCAACTGCTCTCTACCAGATATCAAGAGATTTTATAAGGGAAATCAAATTACAAATTTTAACTATTTGATAAATTTATCATTGTTTCAATTTGAGCTGATGCTTAATCGGTGTGCATAAAACATTTCTTGTGCATTGCAAATTCTTGAATTGTAATTATAGGGTTAACTTGCTCTTTTCTGTACTTTGTTGATGAAAAAAGGGACACTAAAATTTTAACAGCTGAAGGCAAGATTGTTATAGAAAATTTATAGTAAGAGAGATAGTAGAAAAATAGTAAGAAAGCTGCAAGTAGAAGAGATACACTTCTGATATGAAAGGATTTTGTGTGTTTGTCTTATTAGAAGGATAAAGAGAGATACACAAGACCAGAAGGCCTAGGTATGTCGAGAAGGTGTGTGGAAGTGATTTATCAAGGAAATATGTATGTGTGCTTGATGCTTTCAAGTTTGTGATCAAAGGTTTGCATTTACAGGCATACAGAGACTTACATCAATGACTATTACTTAAATACATTACTGTAATATGTTCACATTGGTTGTTAATGAAGGGCTAAGTTTTAAATATGTTAATGTGATGTTTACTTTGCAAAATATGTTTACATCTTCAAAAGATTAAGTTTTGTGTGAGAAAAAAACAAGGTTTTATTGAAAAGATGCTTTTGGCACTGAATTAAATTAAAGGGCATAAGGTTTCATATGTATAATTGTGGCCATCATTACTGTTAATTTTCTGAGGTACTATGTGAATCCACACTTTCTGACTGTACAGGTTCCGTTTTTGCATTTTCCTATTGAAGCAACTGCTTTGTACATCTGTGAGTCTGCGGGGTTTGACTTCCTGATGAATAATCAGCTTGAGAATGTCAGTGAGATCAGGGGCACACACCTGGGGAGTCTCAGGATGATGAGGATGAGAAACAAAGCAGGGACGGCTTTGGATGGGCCTGGGGATGGAGGGCAGCTGGCCTAGAATGCCCCGTGCATGGAGGGCTCACATGGGCGACTTTCCGTCCTCGCCACACAAATTCTGCTGGGAAAACAAGTGGGGTGGCCGCAAGTGGAGGAGCTGGGGCTCAAGCCCGAGAGAGTAGGCAGGGGAGCGAGGACCCCGGTGATGGTGGGGAGCCCCGGAGGTGGGTCAGGGAGCCCAGTAGAGCCAATCCAGGAGCTGAGGTCCCTTCCCTGTGGCTAGAGGAACCGGTACCTTCACATTTCTTTCTCCACCAGTGCCAAATTAAGCTGTTTAAACCATTGGCAAATTTATTTTCCTTCAAGAGATTGAACACGGTTTTGTTTCTGCTAAGAGTAAAAATAATTGCAGGACTCATGGGACCCTTACAGTTGCAGCAGTGGCTTTGAGCCAGAATAGAGCAGGCCTGGCCACTCACTTTCTCCAGATTTCAGGGTTCTATTTATGTTGCTCCCTCATTTTCACCTTGCCTCCTTTGCTTTTATGCCACATGAGGTGAGGTGAGCTCACTGCTCCCCACAGCATCGAGTGTGTGACTCATGAGTTTTACTTCTGTATCCCGAAAAACATGTAGTCAATTTACTGAGACAGCTTCTCAAAATGCGATCGGAAATGCTAATGGATCCTGAACTCACTGTGCTAAAGTG
Organism: Fukomys damarensis; assembly: GCF_012274545.1. Classification (NCBI taxonomy): domain Eukaryota; kingdom Metazoa; phylum Chordata; class Mammalia; order Rodentia; family Bathyergidae; genus Fukomys; species Fukomys damarensis. The sequence goes on along the minus strand of NW_022900930.1, from coordinate 52,929,304 downwards.
ACTTCTGTCATGGGAAGCTCGGTTTCCTATGATTTTAGGAAATCATCTCCAAAATCGCAAGGGGTTAGTTCCTCTGTAGTTAAACATTTTCTAGGATGATTAAGAAGCCAGACAGCATTAGGACTGTTAGTGCAGATTTTAAATTGTCACTTCTCCCCAAGGATGCTGAGGAGCTTAATAAACCTATTAGTTCAAAGAGACTGATTTCTTGTGGGTGTGCGGAGAAGATCATATAGCATATGTGTTAAATTCTCCTGCATGCTCAGGGGTAGGAAATGAAGATGGCCTTGAGTGTGGTGCCCCACATGTTTCTTCTTCCTCAGAACTTAGTGGAATGATGACCTGCACAGCACAGGGCTCCAGAGACATCAGGGCAGGGTGGGCACATTGCTCACATCACCAGCTCCCTTGTGAAAGAGCCTCACATCTACACCCTGCTGAGACTAACCCTGATGTGCATGCATAAATGCACATATACTTGACCGTGCATATTTATGGATTTCTAGAATTTTAATCCACACCCCCTTACACACATATATATGCTCTGGGAAAAACATCATCCTCAAAATGAAGAAAACTAAAACAACAAACCAACCGGGGCATGTTTAAAAGTAGACCACAGAGGCTTCTCTATTAGCAGATTCTTTTATCTAAACTAAGTGGCTGTCAGCTTTGCTCCCCGCTTCCCGGGGCACCAGGCGTTTTGCTCCGACCAAGGTCATCTCCACGCTGGACAGGGTTTGTTTTTCTCCCCTGGTTCCCCCTTTGCTTGCTCCTGAGGCTCCACCTGGAGGCAGCGGCAGCGTCTGCCCTGTCCTCCTCCTTGCCCTCTGCTCTTCCAAGGCAGCTTCTCCGTGTGGCCCAGCACACCCTCACCTCCCATCTCTGAGCTCCGCTTCTGCATCCTAGCCGGTGTCCCCAACCCCCACCACCATGTCCTTTGCCCAGATGCACGATGATGTCACCTTGCCTGGAGACAGCCAAGCCGCCTGCCCACAGCTCCTCCGCATGGCCATCTCTCCTGGCATCCTGGGCTCCCCTGCCCGGACATCATCAAACCAGGGATGCAACTCCTTCTTGATGGTCATCTTTCCCGAGAACTTGACGCCTAAGTGAGCCCCACTGGGTCTCAGCATTTGGCGAAGGAGGTGCCCAGCATACACCCAGTGTGTGCAGGACCAGTAAAGGGCCGCAGGGACATGCACACCGCTACACAGGCTGCAGCTCACACCCTTCCTGCCACGGTGCCAGGCTCAGGCCGGGTCCTGACTGCACCGCACATCCTTGATTTCATCATCTCTGCAGTGTGGAAGTAGAACGAGGAGGGCGTATGGGTGAGTGGCAGGCAGTGGTGGGGATGCCCTCCCCGCAGGAGGACCCAGAGCTCTGTCCTCCCGTCTCCAGGGGACAGCGGCTGCCACCCGCTCGTACACAGTGGCAGCCGTTCCCCCTTAGCGACCTCAGGCCACTGCTCATGGCTTCTATACCACAAGGTGGCTGGGTTTGGGCACACATACGTGCTGCCACCGGTTCTGCAGGGCCACTCAGCACCCCTCATGGTCCCCGGAGGACAAGATTCCTTCTGAGGTGTTCCCACCCTGACCCCAGCTCACAGCTGATCTTGTGTGTGTGTGTGTGTGTGTGTGTGTGTGTCTATCCCGATGTCATCAATAAATGCCTGTATAGCCCACCCATGTATGGACAGGTAGATATAGATGAGTAATATAGGTAGATTCCGCACATACTGATCACATACACACATAGAGAAGACAGTGCATGTCCTACGGGTATATGCATGACACACGCCTACATGGAACCATCTCTTCACATTTAGATGTACTTTATACACACACTTACACACTCACACACTCTTCCATTCATTTGCAAACTGTGTTACAAAGTTAAGCATTTCCAAACTCATCAGCATTCTGCACCCACATCAGGGAGGAAGCCACCACCTCACCGTCTTCAGAGTCAGCACTGTCCCCAGAGCTTCAGGGTGCCAGGGGCTCAGGGCAGACCTTCCTCCCTGACCGCGGGTATCCCAGCCTCGGGGTAGAGGGTCTCAGGCCAAGCTGTCCCATGACAGCGGAAGGTGGTGGTGTAGCCGGAGCACCATGGCAGTGTGTGTGTGTGGGGTCCTTGCTGCTGGTGCCACGCACATCCCTGGTGTCAGGGAAAGACAGAAGAATGAAGTGGAACCCCGGGAATGTGTATGGTTAAGGGGAGGCCATACAGAAGTGGGGTGGGGGGTAGGGCGAGCATGGCCTGGAGGGTGATGAGCAGGTGAGAGGCAGGGCATGTCCCAGGGCACAGAGTGCCAGGGTTTGGACTGGCAGTAGCTGCAGGGTCTCAGGGCCTCCTCGGAGAGACCTGGCCCAACTGTGACAGGCGCACTGTACACATGACTGAGAGCACCCATGTCTTTGAGGGACACATGCTTTGAGGTTAGCCTGTGTTTAGGGATTTCTTCCAGTGTGTGTAGGACACATGGCTCCGGCTGCTTGTTTCGCAAAGTTTCCTCACCCAACAGGAGGGAATCCACATGGAGGGAATCTGATGCCTCAGAGCACAGGGGAGCCTCCCAGTCCCAGAGCGAGGAGCTCTGAGCAGAGGGAACAGAAGTGGGGTGAGCTGTACTTTGTGCTCCTTTCTTCCAGGATGGGCTGGGAAGGCTGAGGCACTGCCACCTTCTAGCAGCTCTGGAAGAGACAAGCGGTTCCCTTCCTAGTGAGTAGGTCACTCCTAGAAATGCCAGGCATGCCCTGGGCTTCACCTGTAACTCTTCCCTTGGTTTCCAATCTAACAGAATCCCACAGGCTCTACAGAACGGAGACACAGCGGGGTGTTTGAAGAACATTTCCCTGCTGTTCCGGAGCCAGTCCTGCCCGAGGGGCTTCCTGAAAAGGAGCTCACCCTGCACCTGACCAGGAGGTCGGCACCCAGTACAGCCGCCTGGTTTTGGCACCAAGTCTGGAGAAATCAACAAGGAGGGAATTAAAGATAGGCCTTTCCCTTATGAAGGATGGCAGATGAATCCAATAAAAACAGAGAATGCTTCTATTTCCCCTTGCCATTTTCAAGCAGGTTCGGTATTCATAGAGATGCTCGAAGAATTATACACTTGCCAGGAATCCTGGCAACCAATTTGGTCACCACTGAGATTCTCCTTGCAAGATGGGAGGAGCTGTAGTCAGAGTTGGTCTCTATAATATAGCGTAATTGACCTGAGAAAAGTCGAAAATTTGTCAAAAGAGAGCTGTACCAACGCAGAGAAAAACTTCCCCTACATGTCTTGTTAGAAACCATTCATTGGTATAAAATAATCTTCCAGATACAGCAGCTGTGGTTCAACATGACCGCCCTGTCTAGTTTTCCTTCCATAATTAATAAGCAAATAATATAAAAGGGAAAAACAGGGTAGGAAGAAAAAGACATAAAATCATTGAAATTTGTCACAAAAATACACCTAATATTCCAAATGCTTTCCTGTAGAGATATATGTAAGTAGTTAAAAATGGTGCATCTATTCCCACACCAGTTAAAATTCTACTCTTTCTCATTAAAAGAACACTATAACTCCTTCTCCATCTATATCTATATCTATATCTATATCTATATCTATATCTATATCTATATAGCTTGTGCATTCTGTGCATCATTGGATTAAATGAATATACCATTACTTATGTGACCAGTGTCCTAGCATGGCAATTTGATCTTATTTCTGACCCTCGGTAAGATCTGCAATAAACCATGTATGATGAGTATGTTCTGAATCACTTGAAACATTTGTTTCCTAAGATCAATTCCTAGAAGTAAAATTTATGGGTGAGAAAGGAGAATATCTCCCAGACTTTAAAAATACTTATGACAGAAGTGCTCTTCTAAAGCGTTAAGCCCTGAGAAGTTGGATAGGAACTCCATGGATTCAAGCTCTGACCTCCTCTAGTTCTTTGGATCCTGCTCCACTGAGTCCAGCTGTGAACTCAGGTCAGGGGTCGTTGCCTCTCCACTTCCTTCCTGTTCCGCTTTCTCACCGCCAAGGGCTGACAACCACCTCCACCCAGAGTGCAAAGCTGTCTGAGGCCACAGCCTTTCCCTCTTCTTCTGTACGAGTCCCTTCTGTCAGGGCTCCTGTAAATCACACACACACACACACACACACACACACATACACACACACACACTGTATTCCTCGGCTGCACAGAGATAGGAAATACCAAGATTCTCACCAAGGAAGTCTCTGATGGAGACTTGTTTTGAGTTCCTTTCCCTTCCAAATGACTGCCACCTCCAACTCCTTGAGATCCATGTTGGATAAGATTCTGTCACTGTAAATGGTCTCTACCCTGCCCTGCCGAATGTACATTTAATTGCGTTTTCTTTATGTTTGCCAAATCACTACCATTGAAGAAAAGAAAGATGAAAATCGTGCTATGGCTCATTTCGTTTTACTCTCAAAAATGTTTTCCAAACCTCCTCTGTTGTTTGGAGAATTTTGAATTTTGCTAAGAGGTAAACAACACCCCCAGCAGCTGTTCTCAGCACTCAATGTGCCCATATCTGTGTGTCCAGAGATGCAGGCCTGCTGGTTACTCTGGCTTCAGGACCTTGGAGGATTTGACTGAGATTCTGGAAAATATTCCAGTCCTCGGGAATAATGACTTTGACACAGTTTAGTGCACAATGTCTAAGCTATCAAAGCAGCCCGGTGTGGGTCTGTTCCCACCTGTCCTGGAGCAGAGTCAGTTGGGGGTTCATTCCAGGGTAGACAAAGACTCCAGAGCTCCCTGCTGTTCCCAGCCATTGTTGGGCACAAAGGCTCCTGGGTCAGGGCAGGGAGATTCCAGTTACAAGGCGTCAGGTGAGCAAGCCCTGTCCCTGTGGCCCAGAGGCAGAGAGGCAGCACCCCCACCCTCTCACTAGCCAAGAGCTCACCTGTGGGTCCTGGATGACTAAATGCAGGCACCTGCAGGGCACAGAGTCATGCTGCGGGGTCAGGAATGACCCCTCACTTCCCCAGGAGACACAGCAGGGTGGCAGGGAGTCCCAGGCCAAGGTCAGTGCAGACACTCGCCTAAGACGGGCTACCGCTTGTTTCCTCTACTTAGAACACCTCTGGGTCCCCAGTGGGCTGAACGTGGACATTAGGAGGTGAGGCCCTCTCACAGGAGACAGAGTTCCGGCCAGTGCACCCCTCCTGTTCACGCTCCAGCCCAGTGCTGCCTGCTTACGAACCTGCCACAACCAGATCTGACCCAAAGATGAATGAGTGAAGCCAGCCAGAAGGCAACATGGTGAGCATGCGATTCCCACCGGTGCTCAGCAACTGCAGGAGTCTATCCACTTCCAGCTCCGGCTTCCGCACCTCATCTCCGGATGGAGGAAGAGCCGCCAGCAGCAAAGCCCGAGGCTCCCACCCGTCCCCTACCTCCTTGCCCGAGGGTGTCAGAAGCCCGGGTCCCCTCATTGCAAGCGAACCTTTTCTTTCCCCCTTGATGCTGGCAAAGGAACACTCACAACATAAATCCTTTCTACCAAGCCTGGGTGAACTTCTGGTCCCCGGGCCCTAGGAGGCCTCCGGAGGCAGGGCTTTTGGCACAGAGCGCCTCACCCGCCCGTTCTCCCCTCGCCATCACCACACTCAGCAAACCACCAGGGGCTGACAAGCACCGCTCTGGAGGCTGACATCTCAGACCAGGGCAGTTGCCTCTCTGGTGGGAGCTGCTCCCCCCCATCCCCGGCTCGAAGATGGCACCTTCTCCTGTGCCTCAGGAAGGGCGGGGAGCTTCTGGGGCCCTGTTACAAACAAGAGCCAGACCCTAACATCACCTCCTGCGGCCCCTCACACCCCCAGCTCGCGAGGAGACGCCCTCCTTGCCAAACTGCTTCCGGGTATTTCACCTGGGTCCGAGGACGCTGACATCCGAGCCTCAGCGAACCCCACAGTCATTCGTAACTGAAGAGCACAAGGAGCTTGGGCCCAGGTTCGGGTTCGGAATGTGCTGGAAAAGAGCTCTTGCCTTACAGGGCTGCAGGGCGGACAAGCAGAGCGCTGCGGACACCTTCGGCAGCTTCTTCGCTGCAGCCCGTGACTCCCCGCTGAATTATGGCAGCGACGCCGGCTTAGGTTTCCACTGTATGAAAGTGATCGTGAGAAAGGACGACGGCGATGGAAAGCAACACGCGACCCGGAGTGGGTATGCGGCAGGCGAAGGCCCTCTCATGTCTCCCGTTCCGTGTTTGTCGTTCTCTTTGACTCGTGTCACATTTATTATTGCTGTGCTATTCATGAGCGAAGCGGAACACACAGCCGGGTCCCTGGACCCAGGGATCGCTCAGTGTGGCAAAGCTAGCGAGAGCCCGTCTGGATCTAACCCCACTCCTCTTCGCTGGCAGCTCTTGCTGCTGCACGTTCACTTCTTTACCCTGCCCACCTTTGCTCCTGGGCTTTGACTATTTCCCTATAATACAGACTCAGATGTCCCCGTCGACTGCGATTGTCCCCCTCCGAAAGTGTGCATTCTGGCTCAGATGGGATTTAGCAGCCTGCGCAGTGCTACAGCTGTGATGTGGCCGGTTGCATGGAAGGGCTGTGTTTCCTCCGAAGGAGAAGCACTGGCCTCAGGAGCGGGGAGCAGCTGTGTGTTTCCCACTGTAGCCCCAGGGTGCCTCCGGGGCTTTGCTGCAGAGCTGTGGGACATAGAGTAAAACAAATAAACGGGTGGGTGGCACTTATCTGACAGTAAGCGTCTTTCATGTCTCTTGTCAGCTGTAGAATGCGTTATTTTCTGCTTTCCCCTAGTTAATCTGTTCTGAGCCGATTTCAAATTCTTGCTCTTCCTTGTGAATTATGGGACACAGAGACAGAGACTATTAAAAAATCATTTGGACCAATTTGGGTAAAAAAAATAATATTATCTTGATTTCTGCTAATTAGTTTAAGATTTCAGTGACAGGATTAGTACTTAGCAAGTGCAACAAGGGCTGCACAAGGCCAATTTGTTAAACATGGTCTATTTACGCAACACTGAAGTCCATCAAAGGGTTTTACAGGGAAGACTGGGATAAAATATTGCAAAACCAATTAAAATTTTATATTAAGCACTGGAAGACATAAAGCAGAGGGAAAACAAGGCAAGAAAAGAGGAACCTGGCAAAGGGGAGACACACAGAGATCTCGGATAAGAATCCTTAAGGTTTCAGACGGAGAATGTGGGCAAGCAGGAATAGGGATTTGACCACAGAGCCAATAGGGCCAGGGACATAAAATAAACACCTGTCGATGATTCTCACAGAAAGGGTGCTACTCAGTGTGGTCTGAATCAGACCCCCTGGAGGGCTCTAGCGTGGAGGGCAGAGGGAACTTGTAAGCAGGCGTCCTGACCCTCACCCTGACTGAGCTTCATGCGCCCATGCCAGTGTGTGCTTCTGTAAGTGTCACAGGATCCCTGAAGTCAGTCCCCTTCCTAAGTCATGTGTCCATTGCCTTGAGAAATTGTTTTGATTCCCCTTCTATTAAAAGTCCTCAAGGGTGTGGTGGTGCATGCCTGTAATCCCAGCACTATGGGAGGCTGAGGCAGGAAGATGACAAATTCAAACCCATCTTAGACAACTCAGTAACTTAGGGAAACTTGTCTCAGAAACAAATGAAAAGGGGCAGAGGATATAGCTCAGCACAAAGGCCCTGGATTCAAACCCAGTACCTCAAACAAAACAAAAAATAGTCACTGAGTGTGAAGTCACGGTGTGGCCAGCTGAACTATGCACCAAGCTGCGTCTCTCCTGGCAGGCTCAGTCCAGTCCGAGACATGTTCCTTACTCTCCTCTTGGTCATCAGGGGGCACCGAAAGGAATGTGTGCCTGGACATCACTCACATGCTGGTGATAACAAGCCTGTCATCAGCTGGACATTGTCCAGCAGTGCAGACCACACGTCCACCTCCATTCTGGGCCATTCCTTGCAGACACCAGCAGCCACGCTGTATTAGTCAGCTCTCCCAACACCGGACACAACCCCTGATGTCCACAGCACGAAGGACCAGATTGGCTTTCAGTTTCAAAGGACTGAGTCCACTGTCAGCTGGCTTTGAGGCAGGAACAGCATGGCTGAAGAGTGTGCGCTGGAGCTAAGCGATTCAGCTCACGGCAGCTGGGGAGCTGAGCCTGGGAACAGTGCTGGAGAGGAGGAGCCAGAGACATATAGATCACCCAACTTCACACCTCCAAGACCCAGCAAGACACAGCCAGAAGACTATTCCACCAGCCCCCTGGGTGGACCCCAAAGCCAATCAGGGGGCCGTTCTGCCCTAACCACTGCACGTAACAGAACAGAAAAGTTGTGGTGGATTGACTAGTGGTCACCCTGGAACACCCAGCCGAACTGAGTCAGGCTGGTTCTGGATGTGGAAGATCCTCTGTAGGATTGTTGCAAAATGGTATAAAAGGAGGAAGAAGCCACTTCTAGGTGTTTTTTCTTCAAAGGCTGCTGCCATCCTTTAGGAGAGCTTCAATCTTCTCCTTCATTTTGGACGCTGTCTCCTGGTTCCAGGGCAGACCCCTCAGCCTTCCAACTCTTCACCCTGCAGGCACAGATGTTCTGGCTTCCAGCACCACCCCTTGGGCCTTTCCGGTGCACATCCTTACTACGAACTTGCCGAGGACACTGCCATGAGCTCTGAGCCGTCAGCCAGATCCTTTGGGTCTCCAGTGAGCAGAGAGATGTTTGCACTCTTCTACCTCGGTCCCTAGTCAGCACTGACCAATAAAAATGTTTATGTGGACAACTGGCTTCTTGTGTGATTGTGCTAATTTCCTATTTTCCCTCATTTCCTTCTTTTCACACTGTGCACACTCTTCTCAGGAGCTTCTCGTATGGACTCTTCCTCTAAACCAGGCTTAAATCCCGGGCTTCTCTGCAGCCCATGGCACCCTGGCCATCCCTGTGGGTGTGGCGACCACACTCTCATTGTTGGAGCAGAATCTAGAGACTTCATGGCAGCACCACACTTGGGCCACAAGGCCACCTATTTCCTCCACGGAAATATGGCTGGGATCTGAAGAGCCCCTGCTCTGTGATCACATTCAGTCTTGGCCACCACTGTGCCGCAAACCTACAAGGACATCTGACCTTGCAATGCCCTCTGCCTAGAACTCGAGTCTTCCCCATGTGACTGATTCTACCTCATGGGCACTGGAGCACCACACCACATCACAGCCCACCCCCTTCCCACTCTTCTCCAAGGTATTGACACCACGTAGCTATTCCCCTGATAGAGAGGTGACATCTAGACACCAGATGTAGACGGATGATGGATGAGGACAGAGGGTCGATCAGCAGGAGACAGATGCAGATGTGTTAGGTAGGAGTGGATGGTGATACACAGAGGTAGAGAGATTTAGAGGGGTCATGCAGATGAGCATGGGATGATAGGTGTGGATATGTAGGTATCTGAATCCACACACTCACAGGTACCTGCACACACGCACATATTAATGTGGGTACATTGTTTGTTTATATATATAAACACTCCAGCTTTCTGTCCATTCTGAGTGCAGTCCTTCTTGGGAAATAGGTACACTCACATAACACTCCTTCATTCTCTTTCCATCCTCCCCACTTTCCCTCCTTCCATCTCTTGATCTTCTTCCATTTCAAGATGTCTACCTCTGTGCTTCACATCATTTAACATTTATTTTGCTCTATGTTTATATCTCTGGCCTCTGCTTCCTCTACGGAATATGAGCTCCTGGAGATTATGAAGTTGTCTGCCTGGTTTCTGCTCGGTCCAGGCCAAGCACTCAATGAGTCTTTGTGGAGTGAGTGACTACGTCACATTGCTCCAGCTGTGACTTGGCCAGAAGTGTCCCTGAGGGCCTGGCCCCCGAAGGATGTTGGTCTGGGCTGCCCTGCCAGGCACAAGCTGCCTTCCATACAGGAGGGCTCCCCTGGTGTCCTGCTCCTCTCCAGAAAGATGGACAGGCATAGCTGTGCTGTGGACATCACAGGATGGAGGACCCCATTTCCCGTGCTTGCTCTGCCCTCTGAAACCCTCTCAGAAGGAGCATGCTGCCCACCCAGCTAGGCTGCCATGTCTGGTCACCAGGGATCTGCTCTGAATGCAGGCTGAACTCCGCTGTGCCCAGCAGCCTGTGCTGTAACAAGCTCTCTAGGCATCTCCAGGAATACAGGACACAGACAGCCATTGGCCTGGAGCGTTGTTTTGAGGTGCACATTGAGATCCAGTTAGAAGCCAGAGGGCACATGCATAAGGATAGGCAAAGAACAAGAGAGGGGCCTACTGGGGGCACTCAGACAGTGTCCTGCAGAGAGTGGAACCTGACCCTTCCTTACTCCAGTGCCTTCTGTCATAACCTAATCTTGTGTTACACAGGCTACCATTACAAAGGTGATCTAACTTGCAAGTCTGCTCTGCTCAGGGACAGGTGTGTAATCACTAGCAACCTGAAGTCCAGAATGGTTTGTCAGGAGGCTGAGGAATAAGAAATAGAGGACTGAGTGCAGACTGTGACAGACCTACATCCTGGTGCTGCCGTGGGCCTCGCGGGCAGAGTGCGACCATCCACCTGCCTTAGACCAACGTCTCTTCTTCCCAGCTTCTGTAAAACTAACAGGATGGGCTGTGGTCTGCACTTGGCCAGCATGGGCAAGACATGGGCTTCCATTCCAACTGCTGGAAAGAGAAAAGAAGGAAAAGAGGGAGGGAGAGGGGAGAGAAAACACTAAAAAGAAATGGAAAAGTAATAGGAAAGAAAGATAAAAGAAAAGAAGATACGGGGAGAAAACAGATGGCAGGGGCAGGAAGGGAAGGCGGGGCCGGGTGGGCACTCTCCTTCCCAGATCACATTTCGGGGCTTCCCTAGCCAGAGCCGGCATCTCCTCCTGAATGGTTTCTGCCTTCTCTCCCCAGCCTTAACTGGTCTCTGAGCTATTTCTGGATGGACTGTGGCTCTCTGGAGTTCATGGCTGCCCAGGGATCTCCTAAAGGCACTGTTCCTTTCAGGGTCTTTGGAAATCAATGTGAATGGAATTATAAGTGGCTGTGCATGGTTTCCTTCCGTGCTCTGTCCCATTTCTCCCACTGCCTCAAAGTTTGTCTTCACTCCTCGACTACAAGGTTGATAAAACAAGTTCCTTGCAGGCCTCTGTAGGAAACGTAGGGCAGGAGTTCCCTGATAACAGAATCTCCTCACATGCATTTCTGCAGGGAAAATGAAGCCTGGCTCATATACTTTTGATCTGGGAAAGTTTCCCAGCTCAAATTTGGGACATGAGAATGTTTGGGTGATCAGCATTTCCTGGCAAATCCTCATTTCAAGTCTCCCTTAAATGTAAAGTTTCATTACACACGTCTTTACACCCAGCTTTCAGAGGGAGAAGTATTTTCTGTGTTTTTGGGTTGAGTATTTAAAAGGATGTGACACTCAGCTTTCATCCCGATATGTGAGGAGTCCAGGGCGATAGCTTCCTGCAGATGCTTCTAGGATCTGGGCTGGAAATTCTGTACAGCATTAGATAGATGTCTGTTTTATTATTTTGAATTAGCAGCATGTCTATGAATTACCAGGACAGAAAAGGATGAGCACCAGCTGGGGTGAGCACAAAGAAGGGTTTGCATGGCCTTTTAGAAGCATTCTCTATGCTTTTAAATAATTTTCATGTATTCTCACTTTCATCGAAGGGTTGCCATAAAATTACCCTATTTCATGAGCCAAAGAAATCAGCAGTTAAGTTTTATTTAACTATCTGAGAGCAATTTGATTCATTAATAATTTGGCCTTTTAATAAAATATGGATGATGACAGGGTTAATATTTTGAGTTTCATCTATGATGGAAAATAAAGGACAAAACTTTCGTACAACATATCTATGTGCATTTATGTGTGTGTAATATATATATATATATATATATATATATATATATAATGAAGATCATGGAACTAGATTTAAATTACTGAAGGATATCATGAAATAAGTCTTCATGCTCATACAAGAAGAAATAATATTGAAAAATATTGACTTTGGAAATACTGAAATGTATTTAACTGGGTGAAGAAATCATACCTAGACAAGATATTCTTGAATGTTTTGAAATTTTCTGTTTTCCAAACTTCAAAATACTTGAAAACTGAAAAAAATCTCAATTTAGTTAGAATGCAAAATTTCAAGCTCATTTTTCCAAATATAAATATGTTCCTGGTATTCACAAGTGCTCCCAATTTTGTGTGAAATATCTTCTGTATCTTTCATTAAAGTCCTTTTGCCTTATTCCCTGGTATTAAATAAGTAGGGCTGGACTGGTACAAACCCTGCCATCTGGATAAAATTATATTCATAAATCAAGCATCAAAAGTTCAAAGCTAATAGCATCCTTTCTCTCTCCATGTGAGCATAGCAGGATTAATCAAATCAGTATTCTCCAGCCTTTTCATGCTCAGAAATGCCAGCGATGAGGCTAAGCAATTAGTCTGTATTCCACAAATGAGTAGACAGAAATAACAGTTGTTCATTAGAATAAAATTTTGGAAGCATAGCAAACAATCAAGACGCTGCCTGGTCCTTCATTATCTTCTTTTAAGGACGCATTAGAAACACTGCTGACTCAAAAGTAAGAGTGGATTTCTCAACTTTAATGGTTCAAAAGTACAGCCTGCAGCCAATATCAGAGACCATTCCATTAAGTCAATTTTTGTGGCACTATTGGATACTATTGGTAATGAAAATGCAAGAGCTACTATTATCACATTCACAAACACTGAAGTGCATCCAGTAATTTGCTAAAACTGTCACAAAACTGGGCTAGTTTCCAGCTCCTGGGGTTCTGATCAAGCGCCTGACCTGTTCTCAACCACACTGGTTGTCAATAGAAAGGACTCAGCCCTGTGAGGACCAGGAAGGTGCATTTCACAGGATGCCAGTTTAATCTCCTGCTGACATTCTTATAGACAGATCCATCAAAAGAAAGTAATTTCATCAGCTGGTCCCCATGTTTTGCCACAGAACAATTTCCTCCATAATTTCCTCTGTTTATTGGAGATTTGGAGATCTGCAGAGTACACCAGGGTTTCTGGCCACACTGGAGGACGTAGATAACACCACAGCTTTCTAAATGTGAGACCAGGGCATGACAGATGCTTGTCAGCTTGCTCCTAAAATATCTATGGCATTTTGTTTGGCTGTTTGGGGTAAAGTACTTCATAGGGAAAATAGAAACCATGAAAAGGTAGGAAAACCTGCAAATAGTCAAAAGCCTCTTACAGGCATGGTGCTGCAGCCCTGGGGTCAGGAACAGCCTCAGCCCTCTAGGACTTTGCATGTGAGTCCAGGAAATCAGGGGAGGCTTGGGGATTCTTTGTCTCAAGGTACAAAGTTAATAACTGGAGCAGAGTCTGGTGACATTTTTAGGGTAATTCCCATTATTGGTGGTAGTCAGACATGTGTGCCTTTACTCTTTCACTGCTCGCCTGTGCTCAGGGCTCCCTCCGCATTTCATGGGGGTGGTGTCTGGCATGGTGCTTTGGAAGCTGGCAGTGTGGATGAGCAAGGAAGTGAAGGAGCCGCACTGGGGGACGAGGAACCACAGTATGGGCATGAGATGTGCACAGCATCTCAGGGTCTGTACCCCACGCCCTGACCTATCTTATATAAGGGATGCCTGGCTGTCTCCGCCTTATCCCACAGCTTCCTCCACAGCCCAGACCTCCACAGGCAGAGGCTGTCAGGAAGGGACTGGCAGCTCCTGAGTACCCTTTCACAAGTTCCCACAGGCGTGCTCCCAGTCGGCGTCCTCCAGGACTCCATGAAGTCGCAGCAAGGCTCAGAAACGGGAAACATCTGCTGCCCTGTGATACCAGGGCACACTGCCTTTCTCTGTGCACTTCTGAGACCCAGGACTCCCTAGCATTCCTTCTCTGTCACCATGTACTCCCCTGATAAGGATGATCATCTCAGGGGCCAGGCCCACCTCAGGAAAGGACAGTGGGTGAAGGAGAAGCAGGGATATAGTGGCGTCCTGCTAGCTCAGGTACAAGGGAAGGGTGCTTGATCCGCCAACCCAACTTTCCATCCACCTCAGGCTTGCAGGAAAGACTGGTGATGTCCATCCACACTCTAGAATTAGAGCGCCATATGCAGTGTAATGCCAAATGAGCCCTTTCCTCATTTAAAAGAGGAGGACTCAACACAGGAAAAGCAAAGCCACATTGCTCCACCACGCAGATCCTGTCTCACCTGCAGGTTGAGGGCTGGCTGAGACCTGACTTGCTCACTGTGGACTGACGCCCTAACCGTGATTGACTGATTGATTGACTGATGATTGATTCATTGGTTGGCTGTAGTGTTGGAGACTGAACCCAAGGTCTTCACACTGACCTACATCCCAGGCGCTTTTTAAAATTTTCCCTTTGGAGATAGGATCTCACTAAGCCACTCAGGCTGGCCTTAGCCTCCCTCTCGGTCCTCCTGCCTCTGCCCCGGAGAGTCCTGGCATGACGGGTGGGCGCCGCCACACCTGACTCCAGCTCTGCTGATCCACGGGAAGGAGACGCCAACCAGGAAACTTCAGCAAGTGGACCTTCGCAGGAACCACCAGCATTACCCAAAACAGTAGCCTGGGAACGTCCTCACCCCTCACCAGGGCAGCGGTAATGACATGGTCCTCGGAGAGAGCGGACGTGGCGGGTGAGTCTTCTGCCGAGTTTAAGGTGCTGGGCCCAGCTCGCCTTGTCTCCATCCCCGCTCTGGCTGTAACTGGAGCATTGTGCTGGGCAACTTGTCTCCCGGGCTTTGCGTCCGGGGGCCACAGCGTGCTTGTGAGCCCAGAGTCACCGTTCAGGCTCCAGGCAGGCATCTGAAACTGTCTTTTTCTAACAAAGGAAATCATCCCAGTCTCCCAGCGGCGCCCTTTGACTGCCCACAGCGCTGCGGCGTCCATGGCTCTGTCCGTGGTCAGGATATTCAGTTCCCACTGACCAGGTGAGATGGGGAATCGCATCTAGCAAATCTGCTTAGTAAAATACGGGGGGCTTGGCGAGGGCGGACCCAGCTGGCCTCAGACCCCTCGGGTACTGGGAGGCTTTATAAGCACAGTACCATCCGCGCATCATCACAGACAAACACAGGCGCTCTGAGTGGCCAGGGCCGGGGAGAGGGTGAGAGGTGCGGCTTGATGGGGCGCGAGGGTGCACGTGCTGCCTGCCCCCTTGCACTGTTCCCAGACCGGAGAGGGGAGCGCTGCTGCTCTGTCACCAGCAGGTGGCGACAGATAGAGGCAGGGTATGGGACGCTTGAAGAACAGGTGTTGAATGTCTTCCCCACGCAGAAACGGTGTGTGAGGAGATAGATGTTTGTTCACTCTAGCTTGGATGCACAGTGCGCGTACGTGTGCCGGGCGTGCATTCGTGTAGGTGTCACTGTGTCCGCGGGCCACAGCTCTGAAAGCACGAGGCAGGCAGCGCCACAGGCCTGAGCCAAGCTGAGGGCCGCTCGCCTTCACCCCGAAGAAGTTCTCCTTTCCCCTGCTGCTCAGGACCCCTTCCCGCCGGTCGAAGAGGCGTCACCGGGAAGAACAGCACTTGGGGGTGGGAGGACAGCGCTCTGGGAGCCAACCAGGGCACCCTCGGGCGGGACACAGCACCGGGTCGGGGTCTCAGAGCTCAAGGCTGGCCAAGTGGTCGGATCCCCCTAAGTCATTCCGACTCACCGTCCTGTTTGTGAAATACTCACTCACAGCACACGCCTTACAGAGTTGTGAGACTGAAGCATTTGGTGGCCAATCCATACATTTTGATTATTTTTTTCTAAGTGATCTCTAAGTGCTATGTGAAAAATAAGAACAGCAATTAACCAATGAGAATGGCAGCTGTCAGATCAGCTGAAGACCGATTAAGTGATATTAACTATGTGATTGATTACACACAGTTATTCCAGCAGTTAAAGCTGTGCATTTTTATTCCAAGGAGAAATAAGTCTGTTTATTCCAATTTAATGTTGTCCATAGAGGACTGTGAGCTTTTGTACAATTTCCACATCTGCGTAGTGTTTGTGAATAATGCACTGACCTGCACGTTGAAGTTGAGCAGTGTCACGATATGGCACGGGGCGGGAACGTTTTAGGGTTAGGATGCCAAGGACGGCACACAGGGGACCCCTGGAGCAAGAGCACCAGGGGACCCCACAGGGGAATCCTTGGGCCAGTTCCTGGTCCTCCAGCGCTCTGTTCTGGGTTCTCTGGACAGCTTTCCTGAGAACTGGGTGTGTCAGCCCTTCCACGAGGTGGGCATTGTGGGAAGTGCAGAGCCCTCTGCTGCAGGGGCTGCACCAGCTGCCTCAGAGCTGTGGACACCTGGCGCTGAGTGCCCTGCCCGTCCTCTTGGGGCTGCACACTTCCTAGGGGAGCTCATGGGCACACAGTGTTGAGCTTGCATTCCGAGGGCCATAGAACCCCAGACACAGACAGACACAGACAGATTCATCTAATGCACAGATGCGGGCACAGGCGGGACCGATTAGTCAGTAACACACCATCACCTGCATCCTTCCCACTTCCTCATGTTGGTGTGAAGAGACCCACGAGGAGGACATACAACACACGCGTGTGTTACCTCGGAGTCTTCACAGTGCACTTGTGGTAGATACCTTTGCACCCATTTGA
The DNA here is from genome assembly GCF_012274545.1 of Fukomys damarensis. Lineage (NCBI taxonomy): Eukaryota > Metazoa > Chordata > Mammalia > Rodentia > Bathyergidae > Fukomys > Fukomys damarensis. Next base: position 52,912,628 of record NW_022900930.1, on the reverse strand, counting down.
CATGTCAGAAGACAGACAGTCCAGGAAGGTAAGGGCCTAACTGCAGGACACCTCGGGATATTTCCTGTAACATTTTCCATCTTATAATTCCAATACAGGCTTCCTCATCCCAATGCCAGGTTTTGTCTACTACGTTCTGCTTTGCCAAAGGACAATGCTGTGGTCAGGATTTCACATGCTGAGATGTGCTACCAGGTGATGCTACCAGTGGTGGGTTCTCTGGGAGGGGAGTGTGCTCCTTACTTGGAATTAGTGGGCCTTTCCAGCATGTGGGGACATGGCGGGACAGAGGGGCCTCACCGGGACCACATCTGCACGGGTTGTGGGCTTCCCCATCTCTGTGGCCGCGAAGCTGCCAAGCAGTGTATGGAACTGTGGCAGCTTCCAGGACAGACAGATGAGGACAGCAAGCAGCACGGCTCTTCCCTCCAGTGCTTGCTGTTTTGTTCTGTATAAAGCTTCAGTAGGAAGTGGAACACAGACTGTAAAATCCTGCCATTGCGTTTCTACACAGGTACTCTGATACTCTGACCGCCGCCTTGCTAAGTGGAGCACCTGACAGCCAGCGATGCCGAAACTCTGTGTTAGTCTCTGACTAGGTCCTGTAAACAACACTTTGCTAGTGACCACTCAAAATTTCTCAGAGGCATGTGTGGTCTTGCTGATTAAGGGTTCAATGTAGATGTTAAGACAATCATGATAACAGTGAATTAAGCATTTACAGATACCACTGAAGGCCCTTTGTTCAGATGCTAACAGAAAGTGTCTTCCCTGCTACACACTGTATCTATGATCAGAGCCCTCCTGTGCATTATGAACTGAAGTTGACCACACAGAACACTTTCTAGTGTGTGCATGCACACACACTCTAAGGAGAGACATGGGTCAACACGGGCCACAGCCTCATGCTCTCCTGATGAGGAAGAGCAGGGAACACTAAGACAGGGATGCCGATGGCCAGGGCCAGGCGCAGATTTCATTCTTCTGTGTGTTGTTGTTTGCCTAACTATACAATCACACATCGCACATAGCAATACAAACTGATCAGATGATCAAAATAGAAAGAGGTAATAATTGTGATTTTTTTGTCAACTGAGTTTGTTTTAATCTTTGGATATATCTGGCTTTGACAGAAAATGCCCTCTTCCTCCTTTTTGAAGACCATGACTAATGGAAATAACTCTTGAGTACAGAAAGTTTGGAGTTAGGAGGAGGAAGGTCAAGCAGAGACTGGAAGTATCAGAGCCCCAGGGAGGGGCCGTTTTCCAGGCAGGCACTTTTGGAGAAAGAATCTGTCTCTAATGAATGGATGTGTCAAGACCCCCAAGTCCTGTGAGCACAGGTAACACTCATGGGAAAGATGGTCAGAAATACTCTCCATTGTGTGCAGAAAACTTGTGGCTCCTTCACATCTCAAGTCTCGGGCGGAAACTGGGGTCATTTTGCATAGAAGTAAGGGCCACTGAGGGAGAAATTAATGTCATAAAATGAATTTGGTGGAAGAGAGTGTAACTTTGAAATGTGAGCTTTACTGCAAACACATTCTAAATTATTAGTCACATTGTTTGATCATTTAAAGCTGTTTGGGGAAGTAAAACTCTCCCAAATTCCTTTATAGCAGTAGAATTGTCTTGACAACACTTCTATAAAGTAGCTTCAGTTAATGAACCCGAAAGTACAGGATAGAATTTCAGTATAATAGAACTTCATAGCAGAATGTCAACTGATGTGAAAATAAGTTTGGTACAGGAGCGTGAAGTTCTCCTTGTCCCTATGTGTGTTTCTCTTAGCATCCTAGCTCAGGGTGATATATTTTTAATCAAATAATCTGAAAAGCTGTTTCCCAAATAAAGGACAATTTTTAAATTGGCTTTTGAAGACCTTCTATTTTATCATCTCGCAGATACACCATTGCCTGCTCCTTCTTCGATTTCTAGTTCTTCTATTTACTTCTAAGTTTCTAAAAATTAATGAACATTAGCAACCTGCAACAGTGAGCTGGCGATCTCTGATCCCCTGCTCCAAGAGGTCTCCCGGGGTGATAGGGTGATGTGACCGGGGAGTCCGGGACAGACGTCTCCAGTCAAACCTAGCTGGCCCCCTCCCGCCTTGTATCTTCGTCACCGTGTGTGTACCGGACAGTAAAATACCAATGTACTAGAGAATAAAGTTAGGATCGATGGCTTTAATTTTTCCCTTAAATGCTTGATCATTTTTTATGTTCTTGGATTATCATCTATTTCATTACAATTAATCTTTTTTCCAGACTGGTAATAGAAATGCTCCCACCCCCCTGGAATTAGCCCCTGTATCCTCTCTGATAACTCTGGGCAACCTGGCAGGCAGTGGGAGCATCCTGTTGCCACTCTCAGAATGGGACAGAGACCCACAGTCCCTGAAGGGGGACACAGTGAAGCTAGTTTCAGCCAGAGCACTGGGGTCCTAAATTTCCGCCGCTGCTCTTCACCCTGCTGCCTGTCACATCTGCATGCAGATAAACGGTGGGGAACAATCACCTTGTTCATTACACCTGCAGCATGGGCCAACTGCCAAAGCTCCAAATATTTCCCTAAAGAAATTCTAGCACCCCGAGGTGCTGCTGCAGGGCAGGAGCCTGGAAATGAAGAGAGCACGGGGCAAGGAGGAACGGCCTCCGGGAAGGGCTGCAGCAGCTCATGCCGGGCCTGCGCTGTCCCTGGAGAGGGCTCCTGCTCCCCAGTGCCGCGGTCCGAGGCTCTCACTCGCAGGCCTGGCTGATCTTGTCCTGTACCTGCCTTCTATAATTTTTAAATATTTTCTTTATTGAAGTGTTTTTGTCTTTTCGTTTTTCATGTAGAATTCTTTATCTGCACAGTTTAACCCATATAGTCCTCTTTAGATATATTTTGAGTATTTTCCCCCAGAAAGTTCAGTTAGCCATGATATGAGTCACAGATTTGTTCTCATTTTCTTACTGTTTTGCTTTAAATACATCTACTTAAACAATTTTATGATCAGTATTTTATCTGTCTTAAGAAGACTCGGTATAGATCCCAATTATAAGATATCCCCTCATTTCCTGTTAGAAACCTTTTAGTATTATCATTTATTGAGTAACTCATTGAGCACATTGTTTTCAGATGATGTATAATAATATGTTGTGATTAAGAATGGATAAACTCATTTTTATTGCAGACATCCATGTAGTGGGGAGTCGTGTGTGTGTGTGTGTAAACTTCTTTGCCTGATGATTTATTCTGTATGTTTGGGTGAATTATAAGTCATGTAATATGATATTCTAGCTGAGAGTTCTGTGAAGAAATTAATAAGTTCTGTGTAGTACATGAAATCTTCTAGTGCTATTTTTCACCACACTCAATTTGCTGTGTATTGCTGAATAGATCTATTTAATGCTTTAATACAGACTTTTAGAATGTATTTACTGGTTCATCATAAAAATTTAAAAGTATAATATATAGTTTACTTTTCACACCTTACTGTATTTATTAGAAGATTTTTTAAAGTGTGCATAATAAAACGTGAAACAGAGTTTCTACATTATGTACTGAATAAGACAATAACTAACAAGATCCTTTCGGATGCCCATTTTTGGATCGGGTCTTTATATTTGGGGGGACTGATTGTTTTGAGTTCTTTATATATCCTTGATAATAGTCCTTTGTCTGAGGTACAGCTGGTAAAAATTTTTTCCCACATTGTAGATTGTCTCTTAGTTCTGCTAATGGTTTCTTTTGAAGTACAGAAGCTTTTTAGTAAGATGAGATCCCAGTTGTTGATTCTTTCTGCTAGTTCCCGTGCTACTGAGGATTTGTTCATAAAGTCTTTTCCTATACCAATGTCTTCCAGAGTTCTGCCTAACTTACTTTCCAGCAAGTTTAATGTTTCTGTTTTAATATTTAGATCTTTAATCCATTTGGATTTTAATTTAGTGCATGG
>NW_022900930.1:52867927-52906618 GCF_012274545.1 Fukomys damarensis | reverse complement strand
AAAAAAAAAAAAAAAAGATCCTGTAGTCATAAATCCCATATGTGAATATGCAGCAGAAATACAGACCCAGGATGGAAAGTACTTGCACCATTGCCAATGCAAGATATGCGATTTGGGCAAATTATGTCAGTCTGAAAATTAATGTTTCCTCCACATCTGAATATCTAACATGCTATAAGCATTGTGTGACAGGCAACTCTACAAAACTCTGCTCCTTGACAAACCAAATGCCCAGATCCATCAAGCTCTACAGGGCCCGTAACTAGTCTCTAGTTTGAATGCATATATATGACAGCACACTTTGGAACCACAGACCTGGAGCTAAGCTAGGACACCGATAGGCTATGTAAATTTGAGGAAATTCTTAGATGTTTTAAATTTCTCATGCTCCCTATAAATTATGAAAGAAGCAAAAGCTCTGGATTGTAAGTATACATGTGGAAACCTATTGCATAGTCTGGAAACTCACTTAACTTTTAAACCTTGACTTTCTTATTGAAATATGGCTGGAAATACTTGCAGTTTATCTTGTAGGTATTTGGTGAAAATTCACTAAGCTATGTGGTACTTAATATGTCCTGTGTGAGCTGTTTACATATGGAAGAAAAACATCATGGCCAAGCATGAAAATTCAGCAACGATCAGAATTTACAACAAGCATATCGATTATGATACAATAGTACTTGATTGGAATAGTGTAATTTATTGGGAAATAAAACATTTAACGTTATTAGAAATGACATTGGTTAAATCACTTAAACTCAACCTTATATAATACCAAAATGTCATGTTCTTGAGCTGTTTCAGGAATCAAATGAGACCCCAAATAAAGTACATAATAAAAAGACTTATACTCATTACACCTGAAGAAATAGGAATTTCTATCTGTCCACAGGTGTTTCTATCCATGGATTAAACACACCATGAATCAAAAATATTTTTAAAAATACATCTTTCCTGAAACAACAGAATACGACAGTGATTTGGATAGTATTTGCATTGTATTATATGATATAATTAAACTCAATATGACTTGGTCATCACAGGAGGATTGAATATGAAAACCCTACCACGGCATGAACATGAGTGGATTTGGAAATCCTGGAATCAGCGCCATGCAGATACTAAGAGTCAACCATAATCTCAAGGAAATGTAATGACACAGCTGGCACTGGTACTGAAAAAATGTACTTGATTCCTATCTCACACCATGCACAAATTCCATCGCAACCAGATCATATACACAAAAGAAACATATAAAATGATAAGAGTTAAAAGAAAACACAAGCACGGATCTTTATAACACAATTCAAGCATTCATTTCTTTGATGGGACAAGATACCAACAAGTAATAGCAGACACCTAGCAAGCTGGGCTTCACCAAAATAGGAAGTTTTTTTAATTTGTTTGTTAGTTTTTCACCAGCTATTGAACTCAGGACCTTGCACTTGCAAGGCAGGCAGCAGAACCACTGAGCTAAATCCCTAGCAATATTGAAAACGTCTGTACTGCAAATGATACCATGAAGATAAGGGAAAGTTGAGCCACGTAATGAGAAACAAACATGTGCAAATGATAATTATATCATTCCCCTGCCAATCAGAGAATATAAAGAAATCTTACAACTCAAAAAAAAAACAATGGCAAGAACATCAAAAACAAAATTAAACATTGGGAAAAGGGTTTAAAAAGACATTTTTCCAAAAATGATAGACAAATGCCCAATAAACACATGAAAAGAACCCTGAACATCAATAGTCAGTATGGAAATGGACTTTAAAGCTATAATGAGATATTACTTCACAGGCGAGAGATGGGCCATGATCAGATGACAGCAGGTGCTGGAAAGGATGCAGAAAAGCTGGAATTCTCATGTACTACTTATGGGAGAGTAAAACAGTACAGGTATTTTAGAAAACAGTGTTGCAGCTCCTCATATGGTAAAAAAATAGTTATAGGAGCACAATTTATAATAAGCAAACCTCTATATGCCCATCAAAGGATGAATGGATAAAGGCAATGAGGTATTATACACCATGGAGTACTACTCAGCCATAAAAAGGATAATTTGAGGGATTCATAGGTAAATGGATCATGTTGAGACCACACTACCAAGTGAAATAAGTCAGATATACAAGCTTAAAAATTATCTGTGAGAGTATTTAATTATATGAGAAACACAGAGTATAAATAAAGAGCAAAATAAAATATAATAGCAGGAAGATCTTTTTTAAATGGAAAAGGGAACAAGAGGTGAAGGGCGAGGAGGGGGAGGGGAAGGAAAGGGGACAAAATAAAAGTAATTGAAGAAAACAATGGAAACTGAAATTTTGAGAACGGAAAGAGGACCAAGAGTTGGCAGAGATGGGAGGGGTAGGAAAGGAATGGGCGAATAAGAACTGGCATGTGTTGTGTGCATACAACAACTGCCCACAACAGATGTGAGCACTATGTGTAATTAGACTGAAAACCAAAAAGTTCACCTATGACCAAAAATTCCTCTCATTTTCTAAATGACTCAAAAATATGTAGATGCAAAGACTAGTGTGCAAATGCTGATCGTAGCATTATTCCCAAGATCAAGATGTGGAAACAGTTGCAGTGCCCGTCAGTGTCAGTTGTGGCTCACACATGCCGTGGAGTGAGACTGTTCTGAGACATAGTCCTGCACCTCGGAAAGGCCACATGTGAGACCTCATTCAGTGTTGAGTCCTCAGTGCAGGCTCAGGGAGACAAGAGCAAGCCCTTAGTGGTAAGGCAATCATGCTGCGAGATACAGTTTTGGGGATGATGAAAACATTCTACAATTAGGCTTAGTCCTGACTGAACAGTGATGTGTGTACACAGCCGTCAACTCCGTGCACAGGTTAAGTGAGGGAGCTTTAGGAGGCATTGATTTCATGTTTTAACAACATAAAATGAAATATCCTTGGATGCTGTCACAGTCACCAGTATTACATTATGATTAAGAAAAGCATTAAATTCTGGCCGCACTTGTAAATCTTTGAACATATGTATTGTGGACGCTTGAAGTGAGCTTGGCAAATCTAGATGTCAAGATTCGGGCCATGATTTTCCACTTCACGCATTATCTCCATTCATCAGAATAGTTCCCATTGTGTTCTGCATCTGTGTCTGTGTATGCTTATAGATACATTCAATTAAAATATTTAATATTTCATTTTCAAATAAATCTTCATCTTATTATATCTTAAATGCATTTTCCATTAAAATTGACAGCTTAATATATAAACATCCATTTTATTACGGTGAATTGATGTGAGGTCACTTGCTAGGCTCAGTGGGGAATATATTTAGCAGAATGATCTTGCCACCTGCTCAAGAAGAAAAATACAAAGCTATTTTAAGATGCAATTCTCCAACTATTTATATAATTTAAGCCCTTAGTAATAAAGCAATCACAAGTTTGTCACTTTACTACTTTACCATGACACTTCAAAACTCAATAAAATACAGCACTGGATGCTTTTCTTTAATTTATTTTAATTAAAAGACATCCCATGTGGGCTGTAGAAATGCTTGAAAGTTTAGAGCTTTGCTCCCCTTGCTACAAATGAAGAAATGTTCACTCCATTTCTTCATCAGGTGAAGTGTGCTTCTGAGAGTTCACATGGACCCAAGTCTGATCCAGACTTTAAAGAGAATAGTTTGATCTGACAAAGGACAATAGAAAAGTGGGACAGGCCTACTGAAAAATGTCTCAAACAGAGAACATTAATGATAATCTTGGGGCATCTGTATCATTTCTTTTCCAATGAAAAATAAGCCAGGCAAACCAAGAATATTTCAAATGACCAGAGTGGTGGAAGGGTTTCTGCACCCGTCTCTATGGAATGTGCTGCCACTTCAGGCAGGAGCTTGGTGCTAGATAGGGTTCTATCACGTCTAAAGCAGTGCAACATCCTTTGTTATTTTAGCAGTACTTTGTGAATGAACAGAGTTGTGCCAAGCCCTGTTCTGCATGCTTCATATAGAGTGGGGCACAGGGAATCCCAAGGTATACATTTTATACTTTAGCAGAATTGAGTAATGACTCAAGCAAACATTGATTAGACAAGGAAAGATGTGAAAGATAAGCTAATCTTTAAAAATAAGCTAGAGAGGAAAGAGGTAATTTTCTTAGAGCAGGTGATCAGGGCAACCATTTAGAACCCAAGGTATTAATTCAGAGGCTGCTGGTTAACAAGGAGAGGCTGAGCACCCAAAGCTCTGGGGCCAGTAGATGGACAAGTCAGGAGTGGGCGCCCCACACAGGAAGCACTTCAGTCTTTCTGGAAGGAGAACACTCAGCTGGCCCATCTGCATTCAGTGGTCAGAAAATGTGAGCATGCATCAGAGGGAGGCTGGTTCAGTGTTATCAATTTGTTTATTACAGCCAGGAGCTTTGATTTCGTTCACCTTGAGATTGGAAGCTACTGGTGAGTCTGTGTCCAGGAGTGACAAGATCTGACATTTGTAGAATATCTTTCTGCCTTGAGGCTAAGAGAAAACCACTGTAGGTACCAAAATATGTATGGTAACCATTTACTAAGCTATGGAAGCTATGCATATCAGAGGTGATGGGATGATGCATAATCCAATTATTTTAAATATAAATTCAAGATATTTTACTTAGCAGTTAAAAAGGATTAGAAGACAATTTTATGTCCTAATCACAATCAAATTTAAATTTGTGTTCAAATAAGTAGTATCAAAATTCTGTGGAGTGAATTAACTGCCACAAACAAGAAGAGGGAATTAAGGTTCATTTCAGGAAAAGAAAAGTATTTGCACCAATTAGCCCAGTTAACTCCACTTGTTAACCCAGTGGAGTGAGAGACTGTTGGGTTTGATGACGCATGTCAAGGATGAGCTAACTCATTGGGATACTCAGAGGTGGAACCTGGTGGGAGGAAGTGAGTTACAGGGCTTGACCTTGAGGACCATCTTTGGTCTCCGGTCATGTCCTATCTGGTTTCTTTCCCCACACTCTGTTTCATAGATGCCATGAATTGATCAATTTTCTTCTACCACATCTTTCCACCACATTTTCTTTATGCTTGGGAGCCAGCCGGCTGACCACAGACTGAAATCCTGAAACTGAGTTAGAATAAATTTCTCCTCTTTCAAGTTCCAAATATTATTTTTTAAACAGCACTGGGAAAGTTGCATAATAGAGAAGACTGGTATGAAAGAAGTAGAATTGTTGTGGTGACCATACCTTTGGAACTGCTGTGCTGGGAAATTTTGAAAAGGTTTGGAGATATAGACTAGTGAAACTCTATAATGCTGCAAGCACAGCCTGATTAATAATTCTGGTCAGAGCTCACAAACACAGAATGCTGACAAGAATGTAGACAGTAAATGCAATGCTCATGAGGTTTCAGTTAGGAACTCGATTTGAAATTTGTCTAGAGGCAGTTTGTGTTACTTTCTGGCAAATAAATAATCTATATTTTGTCCATGTCCCATAACCATGTGAGGCTAATTTAAAGGCAGCATACTACTTGATTTGGTGGAAGAAACTTTAAGGCAGTCTGACAATTAGGCCATGGCATAGGTAGTACTGGTTGCTCTCAGCCAAATTTATAATGAAATTTGGATACAAGAAAAGCAGAAATATTTGAAAAACTTTCAGTTTGACTAGAAAAGAAACGTGTATAAATTTGGGGCCAAAAAGGCATGATCACTGAAGAGATCAGTGCCATTAAAAGGAAACTAAATTCTTTAAAGCAGGACAAAAAAGATGCTTTGAGGGCATCTCAGGAATCAGCAAGACCTAATCCATTGTAGGCTCAAAGTTTTGGGAGTATAAACTTTTCAGATGAGGATAGAGTTCTTCAGTTCCCTGTTTGAGGATGGCCACCTAGAAAATCTGTATCTCAGCATACATTTCATCATCTCAGACATCTAGATACCCAGAGAGCTCTGCTGCCATAATACAAGTGGGCGTTGCTACTGCTGGGGCTGGCAGCATATCTTGGCACTATTCAGAAGATACTGGTTTCACCAGCATACAGAATGTAAGAGTTGTGGAGTCATGGAGGTCTCTACCAAGATTTATGAAACACAACTGTGCAGTCAGGTGGTGTACAGTGCAGTGCATAAGAATGCGAGAGTGAAAGACTTTTGCTCAGGCAAATTGGAGGAGACATGGAGTAACTTTAGTGCACATAAATTTGCTTAAATGGCACTAATTTGAGTTGGAAAAATTAATCAGTTTGTTTGGGTCTCTAGTGCCCCTTTCAGTTCTAATACTTATTTATGCAGGTATTAGGTCTAGAATGCACTCCTAGTCTCATCTATGGGGAAGGTGATTGGATGACAGGGGTGCTATAGTCATTATCAGGTTCACCCACTCATGAGTTCATGGCTGAATGTGCTGGTGTGAGCTTCTCACTGGGGGTTTCTGCTGGAATGGCATAGTCTTATATCTGACTTCTCCCTTCCTTTTTCTCTGTTCTTCCAGGAGGCCATGGGTTGAGCAGCTATCTTCCACCTGCTTTCCCCCATCTTGTTTCTGCTTTGGAGCCAGTTGACCATGGACTAAACTATCAGCCCAAATAAATCTGCCCTCCTCTGAGTCACTAGTGTCAAGCAGTTTGTCCCATGAAAGGAAAGTGACAAATATTTATGGTATCAAAACAACATAATCTACATGACTTAATCAGTTGTGTCTTGAATGCCACATCAAAGAGCACTGCGGTTTACTTTAAATCGTGGGGTAAATACAGGTTTTTTTCTCCATAGTGGAGTAGACTGACTGGTTTTCATCCTGTCTAATGCAATATTCAGCTTAATTCTTTGGGTAAAAGTTTCAATGAAGTCAATTACAGTAATAGCCAATACACCTGAAGCTGTGTGAGTTCTAAATTTTTAGTGTTGCCTCTGGCCTCATGGGGATTGAGGCCTTTGGAAATTTCAGCTACCATGACAGATACTCTAGGAAGCCAGGCACACCTTGGTGTCGTGAGTCCAGACACATTGATACTGGTGCAACTGCACAGACTTGTCATGGAAATAGAAAAGTGTAAGACTCCTGAAGTAGTAGTGATAGCAGTAACTATACTAAAAGTTAAATTTGGTTCAGCTTCATATACAGATCAGGGAACTGTCTGCACACTTTAATAACCTTAATCTTCACACTAATTCAATGAGAGAGGTCATCTTTTTATCATCTGTTAATAAAATGGAAATTGAAACTTGATTAAGAGAATAAATGTAGTGACTTACATCTAGATGTGCTCCTAAACTCTCACATAATTACAGGTGGGGCATTTGGATAGTGGCTGGATTGCAGTGTTTTATACTGGATCAGTCCACTGATTGGTTTGGAATAGTTCTGGGTATGTCTGAAAGGATTTACTGAAGAAAGGAGCCCAACTCTGGGCCTGGGTTACACCAACCAATCATCCTGTGGCCTGGATTGAATACAAAGGGAAAGGGGAGCTCATTGCTCCTCCTTTCTTCTCAGCCTAATGTGGACTGTTTCTCTTCTGCAACGCCCCTCTGCCAGAGTGCCCTGTCTTGGAGCCAACTGACTAGGGACTGAGACCTCTTCCAACTGTGAGCTGAAACAAACATTTCCTCCAACTTGTGAGTGTTAGGCATTTTGTCTCCATAATAAGGAACTAAGACAGATTTTGTTAGCAGAGAAAATAGGAGTTGTTGTTGATACACTACTTTGCCAACCGATTCAGGAACCCTTGGAAATGGCTTTTGCAGGAGGAGTCTGCAAAGATTTAGAGATGCTGGTTAAAGAAACAATCCTGGGATTCTGTGAGTTGAACTTGATGGGAGATTCTGGTTGGTCTTCAAACGACTTGAATGTTGATTGCAATGCAGCTGAAAAACACCTGGCTGAAGGAGTTTCAATTGGAAAAGAGGATTGCATTGGCAATAGGACTACAGATCATGTGTGCTGTTTTGGCGGAAAAATTGTCTGCATTTTGCTCATGTTCAGAGACACTTCAGGAAACATACTAAGGCCAGTGGACTAATTGATATGGCAAAAGAAATTTCAAGGCAGTCAGTGTTGAGACAGTGGCATGGCTGCTGTTTGGGGCTTTTGGCCAGATCTATGTTGAGAATCAAGAGCAAAGAGCCCAGCAGAATGATTTAAAAACTTATGTGTTTGGCCAGATAGAAAGCTACAGTAAAGTTGTGGCCTGCAAAGATGAAATGGAAGAGAACCTTTTTACTGAAGGGATTGCAGTAAAAGGCCAAGTGTTTTTAGAAGAGGGCAATAGAAAATATGTTCTGAGGACATCACAAGAACTAGCAAGAATCTACCACTTTGCAGCCTCAAAACTGCAAAGGTGAAATAATTTGCTTTGAGGAGAGAGCCCCAGCATACCCTGTTCCAGAATAGTGGTGGCCTAGGGAAGTTATCCCTTGCAATTGGGTTTATAGCAATCAATATTCCAGGGACTGGACCCTAAAGCCAAATGAGAAGGAAGCCTGGCTACTGCTCCATCTGGCAACAGCCTTTGGCATTGTTCACACGGTGCAGGTTTTAGGCACATGCAGCATACAAGAGTTGTGGGGTCAGGAGGGCTCCACCCAGATCTCAGAAGAAGGCCTGGGAGGCTGGGCAGTGCCCCTGAGAGGGCAGAGTGCAAAGCTGTGAGTGTGAAGCCAAAGGTACAGTGGAGAACCCAGAAGGTTGGAGATTCCTGGATCATTGGAGGAAAATCTCAAGGAGTGGGGAAAACTGGCCCAAGAGAGAAGCCATGAGAGTTACAATCACCAGCATTGCCACAGGGGCAGAGCCAGCCAAGCCCTTTGGAATTCTTATCTTGCTATGGATTGCTCTGTATGCTAGACATGGAACATTGGATTTAATGTTTGCCCTGCTGGGTTTTGTTCTTGCTTTGGACCTATTTCTTTCTATGGACCTATTTGTAACTTTTGGAATGTGCCATTGTCTTGTGTCATTATAAGGGAAAGAAAAAAAAAATAGGAGAAAATGAAAAAATGGAAATAAAATATTTGTAAATGGGGAGGGGATGAGGGGGTGAAGGGCAGGGATTAGGGGGAAAATGAGAACCAAGACCGGTCATGTAAAGGTACAAGTTCCCAATGATGAATGTAACTGTACTGTATACCTAAAATGTACCAATAAACTCAATGAGGAAAAAAAAATTGGAAGTGTTTAACTTTCTTTTCATCTTTACAGGGGCTTGCAGCTTAGAGTTTGTCTTAAATCTCAGAGGAAACTTTGGACTTGGACATTTCAGCAATGCTGAAATTGTTAGAAATTTGGCAATTCTTAGAGATGGACTAAATGATTTTTCATAAAGGGATGAACACGATATTTGGGGGACCAAAGGTGGATTGTTATGGCTTCTATCTAAATGTCCTCCCAAAGCCTCATGTAGTCATAGGTGGGGCTTTCGGATGGTGGCTGGTTCACAGGTGTGTGGTATTGGATTAATAATGTATGACACTGGAATTGTCCCCTGATTGATTTAGAATAGTTTTGGGTGTGGCTGAATGAATTTACTGAAGAGTGAAGCCCCCCTGTTGGTGTGGGTGGCACCAACAAATAATCTTGTGGCCTGGGTGGAATATAAAGGGAAAAGGAGGCTCACTGCTCCTGCTTTCTGCCTGCCCTGACAAGGACTGTTTCTGTGTTTCTGCTCCATGATGCCCTTCTTCCATGCCACCCTGTCTTGGAGCCAGCTGACTCTGGACAGAAACCAATACAAACTGTGAGCCAAAATAAAACATTCCTCTTTTAAGCTGTCAGTGTTAAGTTGTGAGCTTTAAATTATGAGTGTTTTATTTTGTCCCAGCAATGAGAAAGTATCTAAAACAATAAGCAATTAGCAAAACTTAAGTTGCTTTATCTACTAAACACTTACCATAGGATGTTTCAGGGTTGTCAAGCTACTAATTCAACTAGTAGGAACAACTTAATCTAGTGACAGGTTAAGCTAGTGAAGTATTCATTAGGATTTACTCTAGTAATAGTTACATATGCTAATTTCCAGAAATACTGAATCAGCCTGGTTAATGTAACAGGTTTAAAGCAACCACAACAGTTCCAGGCCCAAGAGAAGGACGGCTCAGGACATGGAGACCATGAACTCTGCCTTCTGACTACAGTTACGAATTCTTCCCACTCCATTTTCTTTACAAGGACTGGGGTAAGGAGACCTTGAGGTCAGTAGATTGTATCACTTCGGGGAACATTCAAACATCCATTACAGCCTTTACATTTTTCCTGGGAAATCCTATACTGGACATTTTCATAAAGAATCCAGGACATTGATAAACCCACCTTTCAATGCCAAAGTGATTGTCACTTTTTGATAAACAGAAAGTTCAGCAATCTATTCAATGGGCAGTGAAATGAAACATTTAGTTTGGCACTGGACAAAAAGAAAAGTAATAGGAAGTGATTAAGCTGGGAATATTACTAAGCCCCTTATGGTAACTCAATACTGTGTTTAGCAAAAAGTATTTACCAATTTCTTTTTCCATATGTGTAATGAAAGGCAAAGATCATCAAGCCAGAAATGTCAAGTCATCTTTGAAACATGAATGCAGTGGTACAAGCACAGAGCTTAAGTAGATACTAATGATATGTTAATTGGTTAATTGCACATTTTAATAACAGACTTACAAAGGCACAATTCCTTTGTGTTTAAATAATATAACTGCATGTTGACGTGTTTTTAGTAAACACTGGGATATTTTCACTCACCTACGTTGTCACTATATAATTAAATCTGGTGTTTCTGCCTTGAGCTATAATTGCTACTCATGTCTTTGTTCGACAGAAATCATCCTGAGCCATCTATTTTTGGTCCTCTCCCTGAGGCACCTCACGTGTCACTCAGGCTCACAGAAAGACCGCTAGAGCCTCTCTGGGAAGCTGGTGTTCTCATGAGTGCTCTCTCCGTCCATCCTCTGGAAATGTGAGGGCCAAATCAGCCCCTTGCCAAGCCACCAATTAGAGAGAATAAGTGACAGCTCTTTGAGGCTATGTTTCCCGTGAAGTTGCCACTTATCCCCTTGTCACTGGAATGCTCTGTAGTCCCCTCATATGCGAGCTCTATTTTTAAGTGGCCTTTTCTACAGAAGGTACAGCAATTGTTGGGGAGAATGGTTGGACTACAGACGCCATGGTAGTTCCATCCTGGAATCATCTAAATGCTCTTCAGAATTGAAAAGGGATATGCAGCCTATTAAAATCATTTTCCCAAAGACATCTGTTCCCTGAAATAAACCACAAGACCCACAGAAGAGCCTTCACAGTCGTGCTTGCTAATTTACTAAGGGGAATGAGATTGGTCTTGCTTGTACACATGTTAATTAGAGATGCTCTTTAGAAAACATAAATTTCATTATTTTTTAAATTTTGGCAGTACTGGGGATCAAAGTCACGACCTTGCACTTGCCAAGCAGGTGTGGTACCACTGACCTACATCCCTGACCCAAGAAAACAGAAATTTTGGAAAAATAGGATTTTGTAAAATCAAATGAAATAATATTTTCAGCTATTAGCACAGGAAAAATTTATCAATGCATGAAGCAGAACTTCATTGGCACGAGTCTTCAGAGAGTTGTGCTTCTGTCTTAAAGGATGGAGACGCTCCGTGAACAATGGTAAGGAGAGCGCTGCAGTACCACAGTGACGGGCAGGGTCACCTCACGTAGTGTCCCAGGAGGATCCAGTTATTAGAAATAAGTGCCGGGCCCCCACTATTCTATTTTTAAATTGTACTGCATCAGAGACAATTCCAACACCAATGAGTTTAGCTCTTGCACACAGAATTTTCTCGGATTAGGCACTGTAGAGGTCTACATTCCGCAAATCTTCAACCTTACTTCCAAGCTGAAGGTACAAAGCACCCCACAGCTGTTTTATAGAATGTGTAACTTATGTCAGAATTGGGGACTTTCAGGAAGAAGCTTGTCCTTGAGCAAAGATATTTATTTTCAAAGTAAAGACTCAGTCCAAACATCCCAGGGAGAACTCAGCAGCGGTATCTGGAATTTCAGACTTCTACGGGAAATCTGTATCACCCTAGATCTGTGACGTAGCTTGTAGTCTGCATAGTGATACTGGAAAGAACAGATAGACAGTGTTCATATGAGAAAAGCTTACTGAGAGGCGGGGGGACAATGCATCCTCAGCTTTACCCAGCAATCAGCCAACCCGTGTCAGGTAAGGAAATCTGCACCCTCAGCCAAGATACAACCATGAGTCTTATAAAATGTCTCAGTAGGTCTTTACTCAGCTCCTGTGTGGCCCAGGGGTAAGGGAAATGCCAGTCAGAAGAGAGGCCAGTGGCCCGGGTCATATCGAATTCGTTGTCCCAGTTAGCAAGAGCTGAGGCACAACTGACATCATGGGGCTGAATTTCACGATGACGTCCGAGGCTGACTGCAGATTCAGAGCTTGCAGGAGCTCGATGAGTCCTCCCCACTGGAGCATGAAGCCCTGTGCCACAGCAGACGTGCTGAACATTTGGTTTACATTTAATAAAGGACTGGGATTTTACAACATCAGAGAGGTGATGTGATGTATACAGCTGTTTTCAAAGGCAACTTACATCTACTCAGACGAACTCGTGGGAATGAGTCTCCACAAGCTGTTAAGGCAAACCTGCTGCCCTCTCTTTCCTGGGCCCAGCCTGGCCATCCTGTGGGCTCTGTATGCTACAGGAGGGCAGGGACAGGGGAAGAGTCTGACCCTGGAGACAAACAGAGCCAGGCACAGCCTCAGAACTCCATCTGCGATTCCTGGACACTTCTCTGCTCTGCAGAATCACAAACTAACTCTAGTCCCACATCTGTTCTAAAGCAAGTCTTTGTACATGCTTTTCACAAACAGTGCAGAAGCTGAAAGGACACTGACACAGCAGCGTGAGTGAGCTGGTGAGCCTGTGGGAGGCAAAGGTCTCTCTTTTGCTGGAATGTCTACCCTTCCCTCCCCGTGCAGATCCATCCATCCTGTCATCCTTTGCTAAAGGAACTTGTAACACATTAGCTCTCCATCTCAGTTGCACTTTTGGTTACTTCTCTGGGACATCAGACACAGCGCCAGTTCTCATGCACTGCTCTTATTCTGAACTTCTGTGACATGTATTTGTTTAATTATTAGTTATCACCATTTCGCCAATTGGCTCCATTTTACAGGATTAAAGACTGAGAGCTCTGGCTTCTCTTTGCATGAAGAAGGATTAGGCAAGTCTCTCGGGTTCCTAGAAGTGTGGACCTCAGCGTGTCTCCTTCAGTCTTTCTCAGGCAGCGCCCATGAATTCTCTCTAACAGGTGTCCAGGAGATGTGAGGTGGCTGTGGTAGACCCAAACTCAGAACCGTGATTATACATCAACAGATAGGTCTGTGATCAGGTAGGGCTCTATCAGCGGGGCGCTGAGACAACAAGAAGGTCTCAGGGCCTTGCAGTGCCACACAATGAGGAGGAAATGCTCCTCCTCACATTGAAAGGCAGGACCACAGACCTTGGGAAGCCCGGTTGGAAAGTCACTGATGTCACCACTGCAGTGTGCTTCCTTTCTCTTTAAATCTATCAGAATTGGCTTCGGCACACACCAAAGTTTTACGTATTCAGGGATGAGCCAACTTACTTGCTCTCAGACAAAATGCACAGGACCAGTTCTGATGTCCCCCACAAAATGAATTGTTTCTTCACCAGTAGTCCTGTCACCAGCGACATCTATTTATTATTCTGCTTGCTAGATTTAAGTGTCTCGTCATCTCTTTCTCCTAGTTTGTGGTGAGCACTACTACCCATCACCGGCTACGTTTCAGTAAGGTTTGGGCACAGACTGTGTGCACTGTAGATGTCAGAGGACTGACAAGTGTACTGGTCTGACAGCACAGAGACTTTCACAAGGATGCTGCAGCACTTTGGCTCATGAACTCAATTCCCTCCATTCAGGTGGCAAACCAAATTGAATGAGAACCGAATCAAATGTCCCCATAAGGTCAACAGTGATCCCAACCATTGACTTTGATTCCATCCTTGTCTGACTCTGTTGTCACCAGAGTCCTGGAAAGAATCAAGTTCATGGACTTGAACTAAAACTGTACTAAGAGAAATTCTGGTATTTCCTTTTATTCCTCAGATTTTACCAGAAAAAGACAAGCCCAAACCCAAACCACCAGAAATCCCAATACAGCAATATTGTTTCTGCATCATGAGAACCAAAATGAGATTCGCGAAACATCATGACTTGTGTGGAGGAACCACGTGTATTTTTAAGAAGGCAGACTGGGCAGACAACTGCTTGGGGACAGGGACGCGTCCACCCCCGGTAGCCTTGAGGATGTCAGTTGACTGCGAAAGCTTGCCTCTACCCTGGGCTGTCTGGGTCCAGCTGGTTCTGGTTGATTCTGATTGCTCCCCTGCCTGGGCTCTCTGTTCTTCACAAAAAACCAGGATGGGGCATCAGGAGCTTTGGGTCCTCATCCTCTAAGCTGTGAACACAAGTCACTCTCACCCATGCTTCGGGGAGTGTGCCCTTGGTGTCTTTGTCTGTGAAATGGGGGTGCATTTTCACAGATCAGGCATTGGGAGCCCTGAGTAAAACTCCTAATTTGATGGTCCCACCTTATTGGCAGGGATGAATCCCATATTTTAAGGGGCAGATTTCTTATTATGATAAAAGATTGTCCTACAGTAACCCTTATGTGTTCATGTATGAATGTAGCTATTAAATGTGTGATGAGACTGTGAGCTCTGACCAAACAATTCCCAGTTTTTTCAAGGCAGAAGGGAAATATTTACAAGTAGGAAAAGCCAGTGTTGACTATGAAATGAGGGTGAGATCCATACAGTTAGGCTTAGGCCATTACAGCTTATAAACTCTGTTTGTTGGTAAGTTTTACTTGCTCTGATATAGCACTTCTTAGAAATTGGTTTATTTCATTTCAGACTTTCTTAGTTTGGGCATCTATCTTTCCCTCCAGAGAGGTCCTATTTTATCTGTATTCAGCCTCTTATTCTATCTACACAGAGACACTGGTTCTAGCCCTATCCACAGTGCACATGCTGTTCTGTCTACAGGGAACAGCTAATCCTGTCTGTGGCAGGAATCTGGTTCTACCTGTGGTGAACATCTGGTCATTTTATATGGACCTCTGGTTCTATTTCTAGTATACATCTGGTTGTACCCATAGTGGACAACAGTTTTCCCCTGGAGAGGTCTGTGGACAGTGTCTGTGGTACATTTCACTGGCTTCCCTTGGAGATACCCTTCTTTCTGTCCATTCTGTGTATTTAGGGGCACCCACCATCCCCAGGCCACAGTGACCAAGGCCCAGAAAGTCACAGCCTCCTGTGGCCCAGCCCGCTTGTGGCAGGCATGTGACCCCTACCAGCCCATCCACCGCACCCTCACTGCCAAGAGCCAAGGTCAATGCCAGATGCCTGTTTTGTTTTTGTTGTTTTAAGAAAACAGTGGTCTTTCTTCTCTCTTGCTGGATTTGAAAGAGCAGCAGTTAGGTTTGCTGCCATGGTACAATTTTATAATGCTGAGAAGAGAAGGTACTTTCTGGAACCACAGCCGAGTTAAGAGGCAAGCAGGAAGGAGGCTGCTCCCACTGGATCTAGCCATCCCTCAGTGCATCTGCCCTCCTCCTGCAACTGGAGCCAAGGGAGCCCACAGGTGCTGCTGAGGTTTGGTCATGTGACACATAAACCCTTCTAACAGAACATGTTAATAAAAGTCAGGGAAGGTCATTTCCTACCTCCCTGATCTGCCAGGAGTTACCCATAGCCACTGATGGATTAATTAAACAAGTGACGAGTTGGTCCAATGCTTAGTGGGAAAATCCCATGCAATATCTGAAGGCTTTGTTAGTCTCTGTGGTGAGTTAGTGCAACCTGATATAATTTCCTTAAAAGATGCGCCTGCAGGAGTATGTTTATATCCGTGGCTGTCTTTATAATAAAATGATGATAATGCCCATTTGAGCACTGAATATTTGTAACTCAAAGAATCACACAGAGACAACTCACTTATGCATAGGAGATCTGTGAAGGGAACTCAGAAGTTAAAATTATGTGTGATGTGTTTGTTGGGATCATAATCCCATGCATGAATCTCTAGCCATCTCCCGTGATGTGTAGCACACATGTCAGTTGCTCTTTGAACCTTCAATGCCAAGTGGCAAGATGCTTCCAGGAAGGGAAGTTAAGAAGTTTTGACACTTCAATACTAATTAAAATGCTTAGCAATGATGATGTGACTAGATTAAAATGGAATGCAATCCCTTTATAATGGCTTGTGCTTTTCTCAGAACATGGAAAACCAATCTGTGGGAAATGGTTCAAAGTCAAGCTGAAATCTTGCCTATGAGAAAATAAAGACCTTATAAGAAGCCCAAATGAAATATGTATTAACTGATGGTCTGTGTACATCCAGTCCACAGTGGTGGTAGAATTAAAGAGGAGATTGTGCAGCTTGCAAATGACCACAGGAGCTGTTTGCTCTCTTAGTGGACCCCACAAATATCTCGCCTCTGACCGCTCATTGTTTAATTAACCAACGGTCAATCTCGGTAGCAGCCACTAAATTAACTATCTTTCCTTTGAGGTTGCTGAGAGTTTGGAGGCATCTATTTGATCAGTTTCAAATTAGCCATCGAGGAACAGTTTAGTGACATGTCAGTGCTTTGTGGCCACAGTAATGTGTTTGTCCCCTTTGATAACGGCAGGGGTCTACCATGGCAGAGCAGAGAGGCAGCACAATTTCTTGGGAGGAAGTTTAGAATTAACTGTGAGATTTCTTATCAGAGTATGTTGACAGGACCTCAAGACTGAATGTAGGTTATTTTAAGCTAATTTTCATTTCTTGAACTGCAACTTTTACATAAGTTCCCTCCAAAGTTACAACACAATTTCATGTCAAAAGAATTCATGACATAAATGTGCTTCAGTTACATGAAATTGTTAATGAAGAAGAAGGTGAAATGATGGTGTTACCATTAACAGCACAGGTGAAATTGTAACTATATGCAAACATGCAAACACATTTTGTTACACAAGTATTCAATGTATGTGGAAAAACACGCAGGATTAGGTATGCCGCAGCTACATTTGATTATACAAATGATTCATAGTGAGTAAATACCTGCTGTATTTTCTTAGAGCCCTGTGTGTCAGAACTATATTGATTTTGTATTTATTCTAGGACAGGCTATGGTGAAAGGGGAGACTGGGTCAGGCACCACGAGGAACTACAGTCAATGCACTGGCCCAGAAAACCACCCAATGTCACCGAATTTTGTCCCCCTGCAACCTGATTCAACAAAACTTTTGAGAAATTTTTAAGACACAAACTCTCTGCATTCAATTATGAGGATAGCACTTTCTTTAGAAAAGGTCTTCAAGCAGTTTAGAAGCCTCATACATGCCAATATTCAACTCTTCTTTGTCAATGGGGGGGGATGCAGAGGGTAGGAAGAAGGACAATAGAAAATAGCAGCAATAGCTGAAGTCTTCTGTTACTGATGACATGTGAACCATTTTGTCTTCTGTAAGCACTGAATTGTCTGGGATTCTGGTCAGAGGAGAGCAGAAGACTGCAGCATCTCCTCTATCTGTTGTGAAATTTACTCTGTAAGCCTCTGCTCTGGGAACCTTCTCTGACAAATTTGAGCATGTCCAATATGACACCCTACCTGAAGAGGGAGACAAGGGCTCACCGGGTTCATGCAACAGAACACTAGCAGGTGTGCAATGAAACTGGTGATGAATATTCTGCAGATTGTGCCAGTGCTCTGAGGAAAGATCTGGATGTCAGGATGATGTGCTCCAGAGCATACGTCAACCTCAGCCCCTAGTTCCAGATACTGCTGCAGCAGAAAGCAGTGGGCAGAGTGGGGAAGCAGCCATGGCTCCTACCACAACTGTCCCCATAGCCAATGCTGGTGAATCTGCTAGAGTTTTCATGATAAAACCAGCCTTCTTTGGCACACATGCCAAAGGTTTGCCTCCACTGCTTTAGACTCTAAACAGAAATGAGATTCTGCTTCCATTCAGTTTTGCAATTCGGCTTCTGGGCCATTGTCTTTCGACTCAGCCTTTCTTGCCAAGCAGAACCTGATCCCTGGTAGGATGCTTTCCAGTAGAGGCAACTCTTCCTTCCTGTACCATCTCAGGGCAAACACAGAGGAAAAAACTTTGCAAACTTGGCATGGAACGAGGACTGGGCAACCACCCCTCTTCCCTGGGGCCATCTGGCACTCTCCAGAGACACTTCTGGCTGTTGTAACAGGATGGATGGCACTTAAACAAGGTTAGAGGCCGTGGCCTCTGCAGGACCATGCGCTGAGCACAGGACAGCCCAGGACAGAATCACCCCAGCCAAATCCCTGCAGCAGAGGTGGGAAGGTCCAGCCACTTCTGTGCTTACCTCAGATTTGGGGCTAGAGGTGCCGCTTTACCCTCAAATCTGCGACTCATCTCCCAGTGTACTCTTCTGCCATTCTTTTCTGTTTGTTTCCATTTTGTGATTACTTCACAATAACTCTACTGTTGTTAAGGAATGTTTCTCCCCAGGTCAACTCCCTCTAATTAATTACTTAAATCATAGAAAAAATAAATTTAGAACCACAAAAACTTTCATTGATTGTGGAGCTAGTTACAAAATAAAAATGATCTTTGAAAATGACTCGGATAAGTAAAATATAAAATAAAAACTTCAGTTAGTCACATGTTTAAACAAAGTAGTTACATGATGCAACTGCAATATTCAAGTGCAGGTGAACAGTGGAAGCAAAGTTACCTGAGATCTTCACACAGTAAAAGGTCCCTGATATTTGTGCAATACGTTTTCTATAAAATAATAATACATGAATATTTCATTTAACAGTTTCTCAGGCATACTCCTCAGGGGCAGTGGCTTTCGGTCCCAGAGATACACATGTACATCGTTTCTTTCTTTACTCCTCTTCTTTTGGAAGAGAGCATATCAGAAGTTTGGGCGAGAAAATCTATGAATGTGGGTTTGGGCCGGAGAGAAGTAGAAATCAAGGAATGGCACTCCGCTCCTCATATCCTTGACTGATGGATTTCAAGAGCACCTCAGGGGTTGCAGAATCTCACTAAAATTCACAGGAACTGAATCTGAAATGAACTGAAGTGGATCATATTTATGGAGTGAAGCACTGAGAGAGTTTGAGTCCAGCGCATTTCTGTGAGATTTTGAAAGGTACGATCTACACTACGTGTGTGGTCGTGTTCAAACGGGATCCAAGAATACCTCGGTTCACAAATGTTTCTGTTCCTGAGCAGTTAGACTCCTGAACAGAAAAGCTAGGCAGAAGATTGCCCCGGCCTGCGACTTCGGCATGGGGTGACGAACACTCCTGTGGTGATGTTCCTCAGAATCGCGGCGCAGATCCAGCTCTGGAACCAGGGTACCACAGTATCATACAAAACAAATGGGACATCTTCTCTATTTTTAGAAAAATGAAGAAGGCTTTGGAGAGAAACAAGAGTTAATAGGATTCTGAAAGGTCTACAGCAGCTGGACTTGTTTTTAACAAAATATTGTAGAGTACACGGTGCAGCCTCTTACCGTGCTGAGAGGCGCCTTAACATTCCAGATTCATCTGCTCCCTCTCTGTGGCTTTGAACTGAGAGACTGGCGCTCAGAATGGGGAAGGTCATAAAACCACAATATCCTTTTGATCTAAGGCAGCGAGCGATGCACATGTCTCAGAAGGCTAACTTCTAGCCTTTGAATCACAGCATGCAGCAGTGAAATTAGAGCCACACTTATTAAACTAAATTATCATCAAGAGAAAATGGGAAAAAGTAAAAGAAAAATAAGTTGTTAAATTAGAAATTCCATTTATGCTTCCCAAAGGTCTCCTTGATTAAAAGCCTTATCGAATCAAACTTTAAAATGTAAGCGAGATATTAGATTAAGTGCCTTGTTTCTCTTTAAGAAAAATGTTGATAAACTTTTGATAAACTTTCTGGCTGCATTTTCTCCCCTTTGCTGCTGAAGTTTTCTTAAATAGTAGCAATTATGATGTAGATCTCTGCGCAGGGACAAGAGGGCTACAACAAGAACAGCCGAAGTGGTCACAGAGGCGGAGGCAGAGTCTCGCAGCCCTTCCCCAGCTGAGAGGGTTCATGAACTAGAATAGACGCTGTGACTTCTTTTGAGTTGCTCAAAAATGCAAAAAAGGGACACGTGGATACAATAAGCAACGAGTCCCAAGGGTGTTAGTTGTCACACTGCACGTCCTGCCTTTCTCTTCCGTGTCTGCATGAGCCCCGGTGAAGAGCATCACAGCTGACTCCCGACCTGGGGAGCTGCTCTGCAGACAGTGTCCTCCACTGCCAGATGCATCCTTTGCCCTTTGCTCTGAGTCCTTTGTCCTTTGTCATTCACTGAAGCCCAAGTCTCTGCCTCTAAGCAAAAGCCATTTGGAAGAAATATTGCTCTGTCTTCTCAGAATCAGGATGACCAACTTTTACATGGGAAGAAAGCATCATATTTGATTATAGTTATTACGCATTCATTTCCCTATTGTTAGACTGCATTTCACTTTCCTGACCCTGAAATACCATACCACTCTCTCTTTAACAAGCCGTGACTCAAGGGGAAAAATAAACCAACAGATAAAAATGCAAAGAGGCTTGAATCACATTTTCAGTTGTAAAGAAAAGACTCCTATGTTTGCAAGAGAACGTGGAAGCCGGTTGAGGGCAGGCCGTTCCTGAATACTAGGTCACCCCAGCAGGTGCCCGAGTCCCCGGCTCTGGGGTGAGAACGACAATGGTAGGGACCCGTTCCAAGGAGGAGCCCACCACAAAGCCTGGAGATCTCCAGTTGTGTGCCTGGATGGGGTCTGGAGCCCTCACTTCTGCTCTATTCAGAGTCATAGATACAGAGAGGGCAGGCGCCTCTGTGCTTCTGGAAAGCGCTCCCCTGTCAGACACTTAAATCCCTTCTTTCCTGGAACTTTTCACCTCTCTGCTCTTGGAAAGTTTCTGAGTTCCAGAATAGCAATTTGGTGACAAAAGACTTCTTGGAAAGGAGGCAGTTCAAAGCCCAAGTGCAAAGAGGGAGGATTATTTAACAGTCCTGCTCACCTGAGTGTGGAATGGTGGTCAAGGGGCCAATGTGTGTACCCAGCATGGGTGTCCTAACTCTACACTTGGTCTGTCGCACCACCTTGTGGAGGCAGATGAGGACCTGGGATTTGCTCACTGGATTCCTCTGATATATTCTGTTGTGATGGTCAACTTTCCCGTTGCTGGGCCTCAACATATGACAAACACAATTTACAGGATGAGAAGTTAAATTTGGTTCAGGTATCAAGGGCAGTCAGCCTGTGGTCATCTGGCTCCAAGGCAGGAATATCATGGCAGAAGGGTGTGGTAAATCAAAGATTTCGGGGAAGCAGCAGTGGAACAGTGCTGGACAGGAAGGAATGAGGATCCAGTATAGTACCCAAAGCTTCACCTGCATGACCCGCCCAGATCCACCTGTAAGTTGCTCCACCCATCCCCTGGGCAGCACTCAGTGCAGTCGAACTGAGGCCACATTCTGATTGCTATACTAGCTTGTGCTTCAAGAGGAAAGTCATTTTTATTCTATTTTAAAGATCTTCCAAAATTCAAAGTCCATCTATGTGCTTGCTACTGTTGAAACAGTAGAGGGGCCCAAGGGGTATCTGAGGTCCCCTCCAGACCCAAGAACCCAAATAAAGCCAGTTTCAGGCCAGACTGCTTCTTCCTCTCACCCTCACTGTCCTCGCCACATTCTCCCAGGCCTGCTCCTCTGCAGAAACCCGTAGCTTCCCCACCAAAACCCAGCCCTGACACACAGCCCATGGGTCCTGGTCCCCTGGCCCTCACCACTCTGCACAGAGCAGCAACCGCAGGACAGGAGAGATTTGCCCACACCTTTCAGAAACTCCACCTTCTGAGCAGGTGCTGAGGACTTTCCCTGAAGGCAACTTCCACTTTCTGCACACCCCTCTGACCCAGTCTCACTTTCCTTGGTTTCCCTGCCTTCACATCTGTAGTCTAAAAACAACATAGAAAATTCCAGCATACATGAACTTTGAATAGATATTTTAGAGTATTTTGGTATAATTGTTCTATTGCATTATTGATGTTGGTAACTTCTTATTTTGACTAATTTATAGATTAAACTTCATCACAGATATGCACCCCTAGCACAAACTATTATATTTATATGGGGTTCCATACCCCAGATTTCAGACGTCCACTAGGGGGATGTCTCAGAACGGAACCTCTATGGATATGTGGGGCCACAGAACTTGTGTTGTTCAGAAATCATGAAAGAGAATACGACACAATTATTAATTCACTCAGGTCAGCTATGAACTCAGATTTTTACATGTACCAAGAAATTTCTTAGGTTCTATAGATACAATAGAAAATCAGACAGATGTGTTTTAGACTTAAGAAGCTAAAAGACCAGCAGACCAGGAACTATTAGAGAATTTCAGCATGAGAGGAGCTGGGCAGAGGAAGTTCAGAGTGGCAAGGGACCTTAAAGGAGGGAACTGGTGCCACCTATGGGAGCATTGATAGCCTTCCTGAAAAGTAGCTTTCCATATAGCAAGGGAGGTGGGCAGTACTGGTGAGGACATTCACCAGATGGACATGGAAGGGTAGTCACGTCTGGCTACTATGGAAGCCATTCTCAGCCTGAGCTACTTCCTTACTGCTGTGATAAGATCCCAGCATGAGGCAACACCATGCTCACACTTCCCCTCCCTGTGAATTGGTTAGCTTTTGCAAAGCTATGGTAAAATACCTGCCTCCCACAACTTAAAGGAAAGGGTTAACTTGACTCATAGATTCAAGGGGTTCAGTCCATGGTCAGCCAGATCCAAGGTGAAATTTCACAGAAGATGGGCATCATGGAGAAAAGCTTCTCCCTTTGCAGTGTACGGAGAACACAACAGGTGGGAATGAACACCAGAGTGGGCAGGAACAGGGCCCAGATAATATCATCCAAAGGCACACCTCCAGGGCCAACCCACGCACACTCAGAAGTAGGCTTACCAATCTCCATGTGAATAAAGTTGACAACCTAGCTTCAGGGGGCACACTTCACAAAATAGGTGGCAGTTTAAACACCACATGAACACAAGCACTTACACCTCTTTCTTAGGATCTGGTGATTTACAGCCTTAGAGGAAGGGCCAGGAGCTGGCCACACAGGTGATGCGCACTCATTCTGTGACATCTATGTAGAGGAGAAAGCTTGGTTGTGGACAGTGATGCAGGTGGGAAGGAGGTGCTACTGAGAGCACGGGAGAGGAGCACTTCATCAGAAAATGATTTAGTTGACAGGGCCCGAAGGCCCACCAGTCTTTCTGTGTATTGTTCTTTTTCAGTTGTGTAGGCGCCTTCTTCCAAACATTTATATGGGAGGAACTTATCACCTCGAACCCAAAGGTGTTATGAGGTTATAGCATGACAGGATTACCACATGCATTGTTCCATTTTATCATCAAAACCATGATGTCTGTTGGGCTGAAACTAAAGGTTAAAGAAACATTTATCCTGCATAGTAGCAAAAATTTAAAACTAAAAATTCATCTTCCGAGGATCTGCTTTCAACTCATCAAAGACCCCTGGGGCTCAAGCAGTGCCCTGATATTGAAAAGTGTAAACAAAGCCAAGCACATCCCAGAGATGTGTAACAGAGGCAAAATCAGCCAGGTTTGGAAAGCACCACTGCTCCTTTGGAGAAATCAGTCTGAGGTTCCCTGGACCCTTGCCTGAGTGCTGTGGCCACTTGCATTTCAGAGTCATCTTCCTGAATACAGCAGCCCGACTGAGGGCACTCCTACCAAGGCTCTCGGGGAGGGCTGTGGAATCTGAAAGTCACAGGTCGCCTTCTCCACAAAGAGGTACACGCTCACACTATTCTGAGGAAGACACTGAAGTCAGAGCCCCACTGGGAGGAGCTCAGGGTGGCTCAGTGCCAGGAGCCTGTCGCACAGACAAGATTGCTATACTGAAGGGTGTGCTGGGAAGGCGGGAATGTGTATAGGTTTCCCACATGAGCTCAGAAGAGAAAACGTTGATTCAAGAAGTGTCTGTGGGATGAAGGATGATTTACTAGGTGCCAAAGAAAGACCAGAAATCATTTGTGACCAGCGACATGGAAGAGGGACACAGAAGACTGGTTCCAGAAACTTCCCTAGAAAAAACCTTCTGATGCTCACCTCCTTGTACAAAATGCTCCAGTGTTTGCATGTAACCTGCATTCATCCTCTCCACCCAGTAGATCAGCTCTAGATTACTTGTAATACCTAGTGCAATATAAAAACAATGCAAAGAGACGTGACATGGTGGTGTGTGGAGAATAACGACAAGAACGCCTGGTCAGCAGAGGGGCAAAGACATCGGCCTACATTTCCTATTTTTATTTGATGGAGCCCTCAGAGGTGGACTCTTTGGCTATCGTGCTCCCTATGGGTCAATTTCCCTTTGTCCAGCTCTTCTCTGCTTCTTTCACTTCACCCCCTGTGCTCAATCCCCGGAAACTTTAGACTACGCGGCTCCCGGAAGCACTGCACCCCTTACAGCTCTGTTTTGATGCACACTTGGTGATTTCCAAAGGGCCCTAGCACGTCTGCGGGATTTTCTTGTCCTTTTTATCCCATGAAGATCACATCCACATCGTTCCTTCCTGAAACACTCCTTGGTTTAAAACAGTCCGTGGTTTCATCACTTGATAGACACTGCCATGGGCCTGCCTCTATTCTTTACCCACCAACCACGCACTTTTCATGGTTCCCTCCCACTGGGAAGAGAAGGGTAGTGTCTTCAATACTTGAAGTCTTAACAGCAAACATGTCGGAAGTTATCAAAATGATCGTATTAAGAAACAAGATATGGGAAAATATTGAGAACTCTTAGGCTGTTTTTGTTTGGATATCAAAAGAACAACACCAGAAATAATACTAGTCATTCTTAAATGAAAGTTTAGACCCACCCTGCGGGACAGGACTCCCAGGGGCTAATGGCAGCTCTTCTCTCCCAGCCTCTGCTCCTCTCCAGAAAGCACAAGCAGCCCTCATTCCACCCCACAATGTATCAGCCTCCGCCTCAGGTCTCTTCTGCTGGGCCCTCTGCCTTCGCGCGTCGTGCTGACTGATGACATTTATGTCCTATTAGGAACTCATGGCTCCCTTGTGGGGAAGTGACACCCTACATCTGCAAACCCTTTGGTTTTAGAACACCATCCAGCCAAGCACAGGTGCACCGAGAGTGGGGAAAGGTGAGCAGCTGGTTCCCAACTGGGACTGTGGGTTTAGTTTTGGGTTGTCACATTTACCAGAGCTATGCCTGTGGCATTCCAAATCTAGTATGTCAGCGTGGCCCAGATTAGCTCACGGTAGGAGCTAATAAATAAGGATCTGTTGGCACCTCGAAGCCTCACTAAGCAACATCGGAATCAAGTGCTCAGTGTCTTGTCTGTTTCCCTCTGGTTACGACAGGCAAGGTGAGCTGCACTCCCACCGGAACACCAATGCTGCTTGAGCTCCTTGGCCAGGGAAGGGATTTCAAGTGGAATGAATTACCTGGGATTGCGCAGCCTTTCAAAGCAGTGACAATGACTCTGAAAATGTTAGCAGTGGCTCAAGTCCTCCCATCCTCTATCTTTACTGCATCAGAGAAATCCCAGCGGTTGGAGTTATAGCTTGGTTAAAAAAATATATATACCATCGTATCACAGAGAACTTTAAACTGGTGCAATTTTGCCTGAAAATGTCCAGAATCCCCTTTTACAAACTTGGTTTTACATGTATGCTAGAAACCCAATGCTTTAGTTCTCAGTCCAGGTTGCATTAATTAATGGGATGCTCAGTAACCTTACACTGCAGAGAGAGGGATGATCCTTCCATGCAGACAGTTCGGGGGAAGGGCTGTAAATCTGAAGTAATGTCCCTGTGTCCAGAAGAATAAAGCATAGTCACCCTTGGCACCCTCCAGTGCCTGGTTCCCAACTACCCAGGCTACCACCTGCTGAAGACCAATTCCGTTATATTCAAAAAGTGTGCTTTGTGCATGGAACTTTGGCAAATCCTCTGTTATACTGTGAGTCACCAGGAGATTTTTTCTGTAATTTCCCACCCAATGAAGATGCAAGGTACAGAGTTGTCAGGCTGCACTGGTTAGGGAATAAAGGAAAGGATGAATGTGCCCCTGATAGGCCAACATTTCCCCCAAACACCTTCTGTGTTCTGGCTTCTTTTCTTAGTTACATTTTTGGAAACCAGCAAAACAGAATCCCATGAATGGGAAAGTCCTCCAGGTCCTCTAGGCTGCAGTTCTCCAGGACAGCAGCTCCCTCTTGGATGTGAGAGTCCTAGAATGTCCGGCAGGAATGGGAACGGTGGGTGGAATCCAGGGAAATTTTGCCTCCCACCTTCCACTTCCTCAAGCCACCAAGCCAGATAAGAGGCACAGACACATGTGGCCAGGCAGCACATGAACTGCCTGGGCCAGAGTTGAGGTGCACAGTGAGCTTAACACACAGAATGGATTTCGATGACTTCGTGTTGAAACAAAAGAATGTGAACCATCCGATTAATATGTCTTTGTACTCATTGTGTGCAGAAACACTCCTTATTTATGGTGTGCACAATGTACAACTGACCTTAATGTCCTCTGTTTCTTTGGAACCTTCTTCACATGGCTCCTTGAAAACTAAATTTCACGGCTTCCCTCAGTGGCTCAATGCATGCAAGACGACAGGAGGCGTCCAGAGCCACAGGGCTGCTGGAATACTCATCCTTCAGGCTGCATGCTGGTTAAACAGAATCTGGGGCTTTACCCATGATTTGGGTATGAACTATAGAATTACAGATCTATAAAGTAGGGTAGAATCTGAAGCAGATAAAGTGCCAAAGTCAGACATGCAAGTCAAAATCCACTCTTGTCAACTTTGAGTAACACCAATGCATCGTTCAACTAGACCCTTGGCAAAACGATCGTCCTTTCTATTCCATTTTCTCCATTTGTCAAGGGCCACAGGAAGACACAGGCATCTTTTATAGGACAAAATCCATATTTAGCTTTGATGCTGTCACACAGCTCCTCGGTAGCGGGGACACAGTCCTGAGAGTGCCCGAGTTGCAAGGTGAGCTCTGACGGATGGAAGGTCTTGGGTGCTGGCAGAGCTGGGCCTGCTTCCTAAAGGACAGCATTTGTGAGTGTGGCAGGCCTGGGGAAGGCCACCAAGGGTGCCACTCTGGCTGTGGAACAGGTAGGAGCATCTTACTTCAGGACAGAAGTATTCTGGTTTGAAAATAGCCTAAGACACAAATTCTGAGAGAGTTTCCAAGGAAACAGACTGCTTTCCTTGCTAAAGAAACTGCATTCAACAGCATGACAGCCTTTCCCTGAGCAGCAGGTTGTTTCCCTGAGCAGCACACTGTGAGTCCTTAAAAGGCACTCACAGAGGCAAAGGCACCCCTAACCATCTGAAAGCAGGTGTTTTAGATAGTCCCACGTCTGTTTTTCGCCCGGGGCTTGCAAGAGCCTGACCTGGTGCCTCCCAGGGCAGAAGGCCAGGTCAGCCCCTGGCTTCACCAGTGTTTCCTGCTCCCTTTACTCTGACACCTGGCTTCTCACTGTGCAGCTTGGTGAAAGACTCACAGCGTGATTCTCCGTAAGACAACTAAGTCTTTCATTTGAGAAATTAGAATGGTTTAGGAGTCAGTGATGAACATTACCATATGTTTCCCAGTCCCTCCTCTATTTTAGACACACCAGTTAGAAAGAGGAATCTACATTTACTCCCTGTTGAGACGTTTTGTAATGATATACTCCTGTTCCAAGCTTTTACATATTCTTTTTAGAACTGGGGCAAAGTTGTATTCTCATTAAATTTTCTGTCAATAGCTAAAATGAAGTGCACATACTTTAGAGAAGTTATATTTAAAGCGCAGGTGATTGGAATCAAGTGCTTGTATAAATAGAAATAACTGTTCACAAATAATGAAAGACTTAATAATTCAACATACCACCAGTAGCACCTGCAGTGAGATATCATATGTCTCTGCTTGGGAAGCCCCCAAATTTTATTAGTACTTATTTCAGTAGTGCAAAACCTGTCTGGTCTTTCTTGGGGTAAATTCTAGCTTGCAATTCCTCTGTGACATCTGGATTTGCCCCGGATACTGTCACAGTCCTGAAATGTTTTCTGCTAGATCAAAGCTCAAGATAAAATTTCAATTACATTAATGAAAAGAACGATTCACATGGGACCAATCTTTCTATGAAAATCTCTTCTAATAAAACATCATTTCTGAAAGGCAGGAAACCCCACCTTACGGACGTGGTAGTGAATTTTGTTAGGATTTATTCCGTGGACATCCTGGTATTTCTCCAATATACAACCATGAATGGAGGAGCAGGAAAGCCTGGCGGGTACACTGGTACCGGCCACAGGGATCCAAGACTGGAAAGGCTGGCCCGCTGATCACCTGCTGTGCAGGTCACAGAGCGCAGTCCTGATGCAGGCCCATCCCTGTTGCTCACTGGAAGTGAGCGACGCTGTGTACACAACTGAGAAGCAGGGACAGAGAATCCCCCGCGACAGAGCATGCAGGTCGGGGTGCGACACAGGGACTTTCTCACACAGGGGAGACTTCACAACCACGTGATCTGTGCAGGCCACTCTCCACTTCGGTGAGCAGCAGCCACGCCACAAAGAGCTTAATTACATCCTATGCAGCACGCTAATAACCCATATGGCAATACCTGCCGATGTCCTACTTGAAAGTCAATTAACATTTACAAAGACGAGCTAAGTTTAACCAGCCTACAGTCCTTGACATTCCTGGCTAGGAAAGACGTTCTTGCTTTCATGGAAAACAGATGACAATGCTGTATAAGTCCTGATGCGTCTTCCTGATGTGTTTATTTTCAGTTTTGAACACCTGTCTCAGCTCCCACTACGTGACAATGAATCTGTAATTAAGAATCTGTTAGGATTCCATAGAATAGTCAATCTTGAGGAAATTATGTGAGCACGTTGTCACATCCCAGGGGCTCAAGATAGGACTCGTGTGGACCCAGAGAACACTCGTCCTGGATTCCTCTCCTTTCCCACCCCTTTTGTTTTATACACCTCGACTCTTGACTCTAGAAAGATTTCACCTGTTGTCTTCTTTCCCAGTGTGACTTTTTCCTTCCCTTCTGTCCCCTCCAGCACCTGCTTTCTTTAACCTGGAACTTAGTAACCATCCTTTCTTCTTTTCCAAACTTACATCCATAATGACCTTACCCCAGCGATCCTCCACTCCCAGGGTGCCAGCATAGGGAGGAGGAGCATCCTCTGTCCGCCTGCACGGTGACACTTCACAGCTGGAGGAAGATCCACCCTGATAGACCCATCGAGGACTTTCAGGCTTTATTTCTTTTAAAAAGAAGAGGAGGTTTTTCTATAGAATGGAATACTATTCAGCCATAAAGAATGAGAAATTAGAGTCATTCATAGGAAAATGGATACATATTGAGGATATACTCTTTTTTTTTTGGTACTGGGGCTTGAACTTGGGTCCTTATGCTTGCGAAGCAGGCCACAGAACCGCTGAGCTAAATCCCCGGCCCATGAGGATATACTTTTGTGTGAAATAAGTAAGTCACACATGTGTAAATACCGAATAGTTTCTCTGGTGTGAAAAACTGTAATAGTACACAAGATCCTAGTAGGATAATTAAGAGTGAGAAATAGGAAGAAAAGGGCTAAAGGTGTAGGGAAAGTGGGAAGGGTAGGGGAAAGGAAACAAGGGAAAAGAAAAAATATGAGAAAATGTAAAAATGGAAATAAAGAGTTCATAAATGAGGAGGGGAGGAGGGGGTGAAAGGAGGGCAGGGACAAGGGGAAAAAATGAGAACCAAGACCTGTCATGTGGAGGTACAGGATCGCATTAATGAACGTAACTATATTGTAGACCTAGATTGTACCAATAAACTCAATATAAAAAAAGTTCTTTGGAAGGAAAAATAAATTTAGTTCATGATGTTTTGTTTGTACGTTTTCTTTCCTTTTCACCAAGATGTAGATTTCACATCCAACTATACTAACAAATAATTTGCTTGACATTTGACAACTCATTTAAAATGTTTTATTCTCATTTTCTGTATTTTCATTTGACTTTATATATTTCAGGGATCCCCTTCCATAAAGCCTCATAATAAAGTAGAGCAAGAAACCTTTGAGGTAAAATAATGAGAAATTTTACAAGAGACCACAGTGGCCAAGTACAGTGAGCACAGCCTTGAGGGCTGTTTTCCTCAGGAAGAGCGAAGCTCTCCAGCACTCCCTGTGTGGCTACAACCCCAGCTTCTGGCCTCTGCTTGTGAGCTGATTCCTGAGCGCAGGCTGCCTGCACCCCTTCAGTGCGGTGACACTCACTGGGGCTGTTCTATGACTGCATCCACACTGCTGTTCTGCTCTGAGTTCCGAGTTTCTGCAGTGAGCACTGTGGCGGGGTAGAGGTGACTATACCATCAACACCCAAAGTGGCCCCCAGCCAGAAGAAGGCCCTCAGCAAGGTTGGGTTGAGGAATAGAAATTGCACACAGATCTGTATAGGAAACAGCTATTCAGTTATCTGTGACGGCCATAAAAAGTGTCTAGAAATTCTAATTCTAACCACGAGGTGAGAGCCTGAAAATCCTCCCAAGCCTGCTCAACCTTTTTTGTTTCTTCAAATATAATAATTATTTTAAAGCATATAATCTCAAGATGAAGAGACATGCACACCAGTAAAAATGCTAATTGAAATGAAGTAATCAGAAGCTATTAAGCTCTCCTTTCATGCATGCATAATGACAATTTCAAGAGCATCTTCATTGAGGTTCACTGCATTAATGAAATCCATATCCCTTCCTCCTCTCTAAGATTTTTGTGCCTTAGGTTCTTTCCAGGAGAGTTTCTATCAAGCCCATCAACACATGGGCGGCACTCCCCTCACACAAAACTGCTGCCTGTCAGCTTGGGAGGGAGCGTGGTGCGTGACCAGGACTGATTATTGCATAGATGGAAAAAACTGATTATTGCATAGATGGAAAAAACAGCCAGCGATTGCAAATACAGTACTGCCTAGATGAACAGTTAACCGTATTTCACAAATGTTTCCACAACTCAGAAGAGACCCCGTTTGGAGACTGTGTTGCTGCATGGTTGCATTCATCATAAAAGCATGTGAAAAAGATTTAAAGAAAAGTCCTGAGAGATTGGTGCTGCCGTCCATGTCCCTGCTCCTGGGCGAACTGCTCTGGACAGCCCCCCATGTTGGTTTGCTGGTTGTGGATGTCCAGCTTCCCTGTAATCACAGGTTCTCTGGCTTATCTGCAGGCTACAAGTGACTCCTGGGGCTGTCCCAAAGGGACCGAAGCCACACTGCAGTTCCATTAGAGAACATCCTGGGCCTCTTACAGAGGGTCACTAAGGTGCTGGACCCCACAGTGTAGCGGGTTTAAGTCTGTCTTCCAGGAAGGCGTGAGGAAGATGTTTTCATCCCCTCTGTTCTCCTTGCTTAACGGAGCAGCCCGAACATCCTCCATTATCGCATCTCGTCTTCCTGCTGCTTCTGGGTCTCCCTTCAAGATGAACCAGTGACAAATCAAAATCTCTACTGGCTAAGCGTAAGTGTAGAATGCTAATGCATGTCCTCCCTGAAGAGAGGTTGGTCACATAGCACAGTCCTCAGGCTGCTGTGCCATGTAGAACCACTGGGGTCTTCTCAGACCCGGGAGAATGAGAGGACTCGGGGTGCATCGGAAAGGCTACGCCTGTCACTCACACAGCAGAGCATCTCAAGTCAGATCCCAAACCATGGACCACACTGCTCACGTCCGTGGGCCCAGTTTGAGGGTGCATGGGCTCCTGCTTCCCGCTGCCCCTCCCAGGCTGGCAGATGCTCTCTATAGTGCACAGCCCCTCCACATTGCTGCTGTGGGGACACACACCGCGTCCTTCGTGGTGAGCTCACCTGTGCAGCCTTGGTTTGACTCAAAGGCCAGCAAACACCAGGTCATTGTGGATGAGCTACAAGCCCACCTCTGAAAAGTAGATAAAGGTGGACACAGCCATGTGACTGAGTCCAGGAACTCAGTGCCTGCACTGGCCACTGTGTTGTCCCCATGATGACCAGAGCCCTGCCCAAGACCCCTTGCTGCTGGACAGTACAACCATTTCCTGAATTCTTAATTTTTAAATCGAGACAATCTCAGTTATTCAAAGAGTTTATTATAAAACTCCTGTTTAAAGTAATTCCTTGATCTCTATATCTACATTTTCTCAATCTAATTATTTTAATGTATTTTTTCTGCTTTTTCTCAATCTTGTTTGTTCTAAACAACAGTACTTCTTACTCCAAATATGTTTCCACATTTCTTTCTTGCATGGTGTTGTTATTTTTTATGAATTAATTTGTGTCTTCTTGTTTATTTCTCAAGGAAAATCATTCTGAGATGGAAAAGAACAAAATAAAAGGAACCCAGTAAAGTGAGTGGTTGAAAGGGTCTGAGATTTCAAGTGGTTGCAAGGAGATTGAGATTTGAGGACATGGAACACTCCAGATCCAAGACGTGTGTTCAGGAGGAAACAGAAATAGCAGCGGCACCTGGAGAGGCTTCTGCTATCTGGATTCAATTCTCTTTTTAAATTTCCATCTGATCAGGATTAGAAATACTCTTCCCTCATTAAGGATAACACAAGTCTCAGTTTTTTGGAGATGAAAGCAGAAGCGTATATTTGAAGAATACAAAGAGACAATCATACTTCCTGAGTCGTGCAGATGAGTATTCTTTGCATCAATAAAATAATTAAATCTTTAATAAGTATCTATCAAAACTTGAGCGGTACAACTTGCCTATCATTAAAGTGTTGTTTGCCCAATCAGCCGCACACAAAGAGGAGGACTTGCGACTTGACAACGTTTCTCTCAATGTTTCTGACACTTTCAAAACAACTTTCCACTAGGGGGGAATGTCAAAAGTCCAGTTGTTTCTTGCTTCTCTTAACATTGTAGGACAACAGACAGTGACAGTGATTTGACAGAAACTCTTAATCTAGAATGGCCTGTCCATACTGGATTCAGACTTTACTAAGCATGTCTGTGTTACCTGTGTTTTGTCATTAAATATTGCTATCTATATCTTGTTTTGGATTGCTTTATGTAAAAATGTTATTATTCTAAGTATCCCGGCAATTTTTTAGACAGAAGCATTTCATCACTATTTAGCAATTTATTCTATTCAACTGTTCCTTTTATATTTTAATTGTGCCATATGTTATATTACAACTGCAACTTTTTATTAAAAATATTTGTTTATAAACAATCAGTGATAAATGCTGTCCTATTTCCTGCCAAAATAGAACCTCATACATATTCATAAGCATTTTCCATGAATCAGGTCGTTTTTTTCTTTATGTGCCCTTAGTGGTGACATGTTTATTTCACATAAGTCTGGTGAGAATTTGAAGGAAAATCTTACTGAAATGCATCTGAAGCCTCCCCCACGGATGGCAGTGGGGTGTGAGAAGTTCTGTAGTCACCTTACTACCTTTGCTACGTCACAGTGCACTGAAACTGGGAAAATAAAATTCTGTAAGAGGTTTCCTGTGAATTGCACACCTTTACTCAGTTGCTTTGCATGGATTTCTCATTCTCCGAAGCCAAAAGGGGTCAACCTCATGCCCACAGTGTCTTCCACCTTCCATAAAAAGGAAGATTGCTAGGATTGAGCAAATTCCCATTCTGCACTAAATACAAACATTCTGTGGTCACAGAGGGAAAAGCATCTGCTCACACAAGCTTTATATTCTATGTTCAGAGGGAAGATTGGCCAATTATTCCAGATTAGATGGAACTTGTTTAACTCTTAGAAATACCTTTCCTCAGAGAGATGTGTCATCTCAAAAGCAGAACAAACTGTGATTGTCACCATTATTTATTCCTCCACGGGAGCATGGTGTAGGGCTGTTAGTTACTTTTTCTCATTGTTGAGACAAAACACCCAACTCCCACAGGTCAAAGGAGGAAAGGTTTATTTAGCTTATAGTTTTCAGAGCTTTCAGTTCATGGATGGCTGTCTCCAAGGCAGTGGGGCATTGCAGAGGGGAAACAGTTCTGGCAGGCAGAAGGCAGAAAAAGCAAGCAAGCAACGAGTTACAGCCTCTTTCTGTCCCTTATATCTTACCCAGGTTCCCTGCTATTAGAGCAGCAGCACTCACAGTCTTAATCCTAGCGCCCTCGAACCTAACATCACAACATGAGTCAATCCCAGCATCACACACTCTAGATCCAGCCACCTCTGAAGAGCCCCGCGTATGACTGCATGAGGCTTTGTGGGGACATCGAGGCACAAGCTGTAACAAGCTATGGTAAGCCACTGGAAGGTTTGAGACAAATTAAAATGGTGTGTACTGTGATCCTGAAGACTGTGTCCCAAGTGGCACACAGTCCCACGGGAGATGTACCCCGGGGCCTAGCGCTGAATGGCCCAAACCAGTTGTGAGGTTCTGAGGATGTAGGGACCCTCAACAGACAACACAGTCAGCCCCCACAACATGACGAATTTGTTCAAAATGGTCCACAAGATGGTTTTGAGGTCTTAGCAGAAAGTCTGTGAGCTGTACAATTTCCTATAGATTGTGAAAAAATCTAAAGGAAGGCACAGGGACACCTGACTTTGACTTGGGGCAGTCATACAGGTTGAGAGCACACAGCTACCTGTCCTCCACATCCTCTATGATCTTCTCCTATCTGCCTTTGCTTCCCCTGACTCTACCGTTCACATGCAAAGAAACCCTTGTTTCCCTGCACTGTTAGGGAATTTTAGTCCCATGAGCTTCATTCCATCATGTGAATAGTGGAGGTTACCATGGATAGCCAGCTTTTCAAATGACATGGCCATTTGTGCCTGTGTTGATATTTGGTAGCTGTTACTATCAATAGTTATTCTATTGTCTCCCACTATCCAGTTTTCTCCTTGTTTCTCACTTTACTATATATATATTTTCTTTTCTTTTCTTTTTCTTTTTTTTTTTTGAGACAAGGTTTCACTACATAGTTGAGGCTGGCCTTGAACTTAGTATGTAATTCAAAGCTGAGCTCAATTTCATGGCAATCCTCCTGCCTCAGCCTCCCAAGAGCTGGGATAACAGGTGTGTGCCACCAATCCTACTGCTTATGCTCTCCTCCCTTCTTGTCATCTCCCTTCTAGCCTCTTTCTCTTGGTATTCTGTAATTCGTTTTTGATGTTCATGTGTTCTTAAGTCTGAACAGGATTCCTGGCTTTAGATGTCCTCCAGAACCTCTATGCTGTTATTTGGGAACAGCCGCAGAGCTTTGGGGTTAGAAACTTCAATTTCCATCTTGGATTCAGAAGTCAGCTGAGGACATCGGAGCACTGAGCTAGGTACCGCACAGCGCAAACGAGTCAGACACAGGTGCTGCCTTCCTGGGGATCAATCGCTAGAGCAGAAGGCAACGGTACAAGGTGCTGAAGAGGGGCAGAGCCGAGCGATGTGCTGGAGGAGATCAGGAAGGGTCCAGTGATGACACGTTTGCTGCAGGCATCAGGGGACAGAGCAGCCTGGACACGCGCATGAGCGGGGCTACTGTAGGGAGGTGTGCAGTGCACGTGAACACAGCAACCTGGCGGCTGGAGTAGGGCGGAGAGGAGGCCCTGCCCGCTTCCCCAGGGCCCTGAAGGTGCTGCTGCTGTGGCCCAAGGGAAAGCAGTTCCTCCTCGAAGGCCAAGGGAAGAGGACTCAGGCAGATTGAGACTCGAAAGCAAAGTGACGATCTGGTCCCAGAGGGAATAGTTTTAGGGGAACAGAGATCCTGTGTCAGCCGTCACAGTGACGAGGGAGCCGGTCTGATCTTGGCTGAGGATCCACACTCAGAAGCAGTGGATCCAGGATGTATGGCCTGGAGTGGGCTGGACTCGGGGGTGACGGAGACATGGAGGGAGGTGGGCGGGGAGACTTCAGACTCTCACTGCTGCACAAACAGGCCATTCACTCAACTCTGTGCGTATAAAACCTGTGCATGTGCCTGTGAGTGTGTGTGTAGAATTCTCCTCCGCAGCTGGCTAGATGGTTGTAGACACCAGAGGTGTCGCACAAGCTGGAGACATGTCTGTGCACTGCACAAGCTGGTGACTGCTCCCCAGGTCTGTGGGTGTCTGTGGCCTCGGGGAAGGAGAGAAAATACTTGGATCTAGAACCGAGCCTTGACGTGTGAGGGAAACCAGCTTTCCCGTCTCACTCCTCTGCCTACACATGCAGGGCTGCACAGAAGACTTGGAGACATTGCCTGGTAGGAGGACACAGAGCTGGGCCTGGGGCCCGGAGGGGCAGGTGGACTTTGTCCTCAGCCTTGGACATGAGGCTCAAGGCTGTGTCCAGGTGATGGTGTGGACTCGCCTGGCACCTGCACAGAACCTGTGACAGCGACAGGACCCGTGGGGACTCAGTGGTCTGTCAGGAGGATCTGGGAGTGATGTTCCTCCATGGTCCAGCAGGAGGAGCAGGGAATGACAGCTACAACCAATTCCTGCTGCCTCTGTGTAAGGAGGCCTTGAGATATAGTTTTGGTTAATTATTTGGATAATTGGGGATTTATTCGAGTCTTTGATGAAGAAGAAGCTCCTATTCCTCATCTCTGGGACACTATCAGCACTTGGGCCTTGGACCCTACAGACGCTCTCTCCTGCTCACAGTGTCACACAGATGGTGGGCAGAACCTTGTGTGGTCTCTGGTGCCCCTCTTGATTTGTGACTTCCCATAATTCACCTGCCCTTCCTGGGCCATTGGTCCTAGATCAGATGGGAGGTCTTGGGGAATTTTCTAGAAGAAAATGAGATCTGGCCTTTACTTCTGTGCCCAACACCTATTCCCACCCCTCTGCTAATCCCAACCCCCACAGTTTCTGTGCTTTGTTCGATGGTCCCCTGAGTGCTCAGCTTGGTTCTCCACAAGGTCCTGTGACTGCACCAGAGTGTGTTTTTCCCTGGAGGATCTTACCGAGCTCCAGCTCCAGAGCACCCCCTGGAGACATTCCTGTCTCGGTGGTCCTGCCCTGCCAACCTCCACCTCCTCAAGGACACCTTGCCCCTGTCTTCTTATCCTTAGAATTTAACTTTCCTAGAACTAACTTTCACCATTTGGTCCCCAGAACCCAAAAAGTGCAACAGCATGATACATCACGAAATAAATATTTATCGAATTAATGGGCCTGTTCTGTTTTTAAAATTCAGTAACATCAGGTAAACATGTCATGCAAGATTACTAAAGGTGAGATTTAATATTTTATATGGCATACATAGCAGATCTCCCACTGGGGTTCACACGGAAGGCACAGTGGTGCTGTGCCTTTTGGTCCCTCACTTTTCTTCATGACTTGCTCTGGGCCGGGGTACTGAAGAATCTGGAAGCTTCTAGAACCAGGAGGACTGCCATTTCTAAGAACTCTTTGATGTACTCCAAGACAGCCTGCAAAACCTGGAGTGGCCAAGCTGTAGTCCAGTGAGGGAAGTCAAAGGCCGGGGCAGGTTTCACTTTTGTGGCAAGATGGTTCTGAAAGTCAGAGCATCCCTCCAAGATCACAGGTCCCTTATCAGAGGAGGCGTCCTGCATGGACCATGACCTCTGCTGGGGCATCTGGCACTGAGGGAGCCCAGGGAAGTCCAGGAGATGTGATTTAAGGCCACCCTCAGCCATTCTGTGGAGCCAAACAGCTCTGCGATATCACAGCTCCACATATGGGTGAGTTTTATGAGTTTTTCCTTAATGGTTAGAAGACCTATTATGAACAGCTTGCCTCCTTTTTACTTAATGTTTTCCAAACATGCTAAGCTATCAAAGGGGCTTCACAAAGTAACTAAATGCTTCTGTAAGTTTGCATCTTTAAAAAATAAAAAGAGGCTCAGCATATATTAGCCAAATGGTGAACCAGCTGTTCAGGATGGTGATGCCTGGGGTGGGGTGACAGAAATGCAAGGAAGACCCCACTCCCCCCGGATACAGCCCCTAGGTGCTCTCAGTAAAATGGAAAGGGGGCAATTTGTGATTAAGCAATATAAGTAAAATTCTGTTTTATTTTTCATCACAAGAATTCCTACTGCCTCAAAAGATGTAAGCATGCAATAAACTGTAAATTGAAAAAAATGCACATACACAAAAATAAAGTTGGAAATGTATTTCTACAAGTCACCGAGAAAGCAGAAGTGCCTCATATGAACTCAGATGGATGTGGGAGTTCGTGTGGACCCCTGTGTGCCTTGGTGTGTGTGAGTGTGTGCATGCATGTGTATATGTGTTAGTGTCTTTGCAACTTAGTGACCTTGATTCTTCAAAGAATGAGGGATAGGGTAAAATTCTAGGATTAATGCTTAATTGTATCTGTTGATATGAAGCTAAGTATTACAGCCAGGTGTGGTGGCACACTCCAGTAATCCCAGCAAGGGGAGGCTGAGGAAGGAGGATCACTGCAAGTTTGAGGCCAGCCTGGACCACATAGTGAGTTCAAGGCCAGCCTGAATGAACTACATAGTGAGACCCTGTCTCAAACAACCAAGGGTGACAGGAAGAGAGAGAGAGAGAGAGAGAGAGAGAGAGAGAGAGAGAGAGAGAGAGAGAGAGAGAGAATATAAAATAGCAGA
>NW_022900930.1:52808493-52867789 GCF_012274545.1 Fukomys damarensis | reverse complement strand
AGAGAGAGAGAGAGAGAGAGAGAGAGAGAGAGAGAGGGAG
The DNA here is from genome assembly GCF_012274545.1 of Fukomys damarensis. NCBI lineage: Eukaryota > Metazoa > Chordata > Mammalia > Rodentia > Bathyergidae > Fukomys > Fukomys damarensis. The sequence goes on along the minus strand of NW_022900930.1, from coordinate 52,867,749 downwards.
ATTAAGTATTAAATAGGACCTTTTTGGGCAACTTAGGACTGCTGTCACAGTACGTAGAGAGCACACCAATGAGATGGGAATTGTCTTTAGGTGCCCAATGCACACCTACAGTGGTGTTTCAGTGAACTTCTTGCTTGAAAAAGTTATGTTGCAAAGTTCTAAATATCTCATGCGCTCTTTTGGAATGTCCTCAAATTTAAATTAAAAGTGATCAATTGGAAAAACATGCCATTGTCAGAAGTATTTTCTGGTCCCTTGAACCACAATTCACTTGTGCATTTTTTTTTCTTTTTTTTTGTACCAGGGATTGAACTTGGGTCCTTGAGCTTGCGAGGCAGGTATTGGAACCACTGAGCTAAATCCCTGGGTCACTTGTGTATTTGACTGTGTGTATGAATAGAGAACCCAGCCATCTGCATCTTTGTGCTCAGGCTGCCCCTTGTTCTCCCATCATTCCTCTGCAATGGTGGGCGTGGCCAGGGGCCTGGAACCTCCCACAGGGTTTGAGTATCACATAGGGTGCTCACCACACTATCACTGCCTGTTGGTGTCACAGGGAGATTAGACTCGATTTTTGTAAAAAATACCACATAGCCTCCATTCTAATCTTAGGTCCAGTGATTAAAATATAGAAAGCCAAAACTATACAAATTAGCAATCAGCTGCAGGTGAATTGTGTCAATTATATCATCCTCACATTTAAAATTTTAGAAGTTTTAGAAAAATAGGGCATAGTTCATCATGTATGTGTTACAGTTACTCTCATGACTCAATTTTAAACAGACATTAAACCATGTCATTTCCCCCTGTTCACTGCAGTATTAAATATTTTTGAGCTTCATTTCTAGGGAAGAATCAATCTTGGATCTATGTCAAGAGTTGCTGTAGATCCAGCCACACAATAGTAAAAATAATACATAAATCTCCTGCCTGAATGTAATATACATAAAGGAAGTGTTGATAGTTATGTTTTTTATTTCTTAAATCACACATAAATAACATTAAATTTCAAAGAGAATTTCAAGCTACGGACAAACTAGCCAGACACCTACAGAAATGTCAAGATTCAGCTTGAGAAAACATAAAGAAACAAATATTTAGTTCCAAAAGTGTCCTTTAAATGTGAGAATATCAGTTTTCTAAAATAGTGTAGCAGATGGTGACTATAATAAATAGGAGTATAATATTGATATTATTTTCTTTATAACCTGGATGTGAGCAGTAAAATTCAAAGTTTCTCAAATGCATTAAACTTAGCCCCAGAACTGAAGGCATCTACAGAGAGTCACATTGGTTTCCTCAGTGGATTAGCTTGCTCAGCTTGCTTTCTAAGCCAACCTCAAAATGAATTACGTCTTTACATTTTACAAGCGATGCTTGTCATAGGGATTTAGAGTCCTTTGTTCCCTTTTTTCCAGAGTTTGCTGGAGTCATTGACCTGCCTGCTGATGGGATCCATGCCCAGGCTTCCCATCTGCCTGTTCATGGATTTCCAGTTTCCCCACGAACCTCGGTGCTTCCCTGACTCACATGACTTTTGCTTTTTATCTGTATCTTTATCTCACAGTATGAAAATCTTCTGAAGGCCTCATCTATCTAATTGGTATCTGCTTTGTGCCTACTATGTATAACTGTGAATAAGAATACTTAAGAAATTGTAAGTCAGTGCTTGACTGAGTATAGAGATAATCACGGCCAGTCCAAGGTAAAAGTAAAAATATATTTGCACAGGAAACAGGAGAAAGATGCCAGAGTCATATGCAAATATATGAAAAATTATAAACCTGGAGGTGAAATTTATATGAAAAATTAAATTGCTGTTTGGTTCATTGGCTCTGAATAGTGATAGAATGACTATAAATTGTGAGTTAAGTCAGAAGCCAAATAATTGAATGCATTAAAAATATAATAGGGTTCATGGACAGAGACTTTAAATGACAGGTTGTGGAGTGCAGACAGGGCCCTTAATGGGCCGCACAGAGATGTGCTCCCCACCTTGGGAAGCGCTGTACCCTACGGGCATCCCCCGAAACCTGGAGGGCTGTTTCTAAGGCCTTCTGCAGGCACCAAAGTCTCCAGTCCATACTCATGTCCCTCACATAGGATGGCAAAGTACCCCCAGAATCCGCACGATCCTCCCATCCACTTTGCCATCACCTGAAGATTGCCAGTCCCCTGCAATACAAGTGCTATGTGAACAGTTGTTGCCCTGTGTGGTTTCAGGATAAATAACCAGAACAATGTTCACACACGTTCAATTCAGAGGCACTCGCTTTTCCGGATATTACAGGTTAAACCACAAATGTGAAGCCCATAGACATGAAGGGCCGGTGGTTTGAGGCTCTCGGATGTGGCACTGTGAGCGCAAACAGAAGGAGCCCTTCCAAGATCGCTCACGAAGCCACACAGAGCGAAGCTTTGCGTACCACCAATGGGGACGCACGCAATGAGTGAGAACCGCAGGACCTTAATCCGCATCCCCTGGACCTCCAGTCCATCCCGGCAAGGCTCTGTGAGAGCCACAGGGAATACTTCGGAGTGCCCAGCCACACGCCTCATGCCCAGCACGGGGACACACCTTGGGGTGGTCACCAGGGCACAACTGCAATGTCCTCAGGTCTCTAGCCAAGTCCCACAAGGCCATTAGCTCTAGCCACGTCCAGCAATTTGTTTTGGTGAAAGAGCAGCTCTGCAATAGCTTTTAGAAAACTTGCAGTATTCACTTAGGAAAGGTCTACTTTTGGGGCTTCTCTTTGAGAAGCAGTGCTGGTGGCTCACACCTCCACAGATGGCCCTTCGGACCGATGGGCAGGGGACAGTCCATGCTTACGGACACTGATACTGAGCGCAGATCAACACCAAGCCCTTTGGTGGAAGGGGATGAAAAATATCTGCACCAAATCCTGAGGCCAGATTTGGTGGGTACCACATAGATATGTTATTCTGCAGTGGAACTATTCACAAAGAATGATTTCTGAGCTCTGCACTGTTATCCATCTTGATGCATGTACTCAGTGAGTAGAATCTATTTGGAAATGTGACTAACTGGGAACTTGTCATTTCTTAACAGAACCGTCACAGGGAAAAACTGGATTTTTAAGAAAGTAATAACTAGAGACTGGTGTTGTCTAAGACAGTACTTGGACAGACCTGTTCTCTGGAGAGAACTCACAGAAATCAGTACCTGAGCTCTCCTGGGTCCGGAATCATGCCTCACTCTGTTTCCAACAGACACAGGTCCACCTCGGCAGTGAAGCCCTGGGCCCCAGCCACTTTTGAGCAAGATGTCCGCTTCCTTCTCAAAACTCAGAATATTTGTTTCCAAAGAGAGTGATAGCTCTTAGAGACTGAAACTGGTTAAAGGGATAATTTCTCCTGAAATTCCAGCTCACAATTCTGTGTTTTGAGAAACTATGCAGAACTGAATGTTCAGCTTCCATGTTAGTTACCATGAAAAATAAGTTACACGGAGACACGCTCCAACCCTTAAGTTCAGGAGCAGAGCACACTGAGTATTTCATAGTACAGTTTAGCTGAGGTCCCTGGTGATTTCACTCCCCTGCCAAAGTTTGAGAGTGCACAGGTGTGCACGAAAGGCAGAGGTGTCAGTTAGAAGGGAAATCCTTTGACACCATGTGGGACGCAGGCCAGAATTTCTAGGGATTAGGAATCATCTACAGTCAGGGAAATGGCACCTGGGATGAAATGTACACACATGTATTGGAATGTCATGGCACCCCATTCATGTGCACAATGGTTATGTTTCTATGTAATACTTAAATACATTTAATTTTAAAAGTGCAAGTGGAAGGTTACCCGTTGTCCTTTTGTTTTGCCATGCACAGGTAAGAGAATTAAAAACAAAACTGACTAAGACGAGGTTGTCTACTAGGGCACCATCAGATGGTGGGATTCACACCAGCTTCACAAGCGAGCTGCCTGAATTCTGTGATGATTGGTTCAACCTAGGTGGTAGTGCTGCAGGAAACGTTTGTGGGAAGGAGCAACAGCGAAACGGAGCACCAGGAGGGTTCCTGTGATCACGGACACAAGCAGGACACAGCAGGTAAAAAACAGTCCAAGTGGAAGCTGGTGGGTCTGTGTTGGGGATGGCACAAAACAGAGGCACCCAAACGGGTCCAAGCTGTCCAGCCGGGGGAGGGGAGGGGCCTCTGGTCACTTCTTAGGTTCCTCACAATATCCAGACACCTGCCTGGCAGATCACTTACAAAAGCAGTTTGGAGTTCAGACTTCAAGGGCAGAATGTGGGGAGTGTGTGTGTGGGAAAGACAACAGCACAGGGCCTGAGGTACAAGGAGAACTCCAGAGAAGACAGCCCTGAGACAATTCTCTGGTATCCAACACTGGGTCTTCCAGAGGTTACCAGTGGTCAGCAAGGCCCAGTCACCCAGACTGCAGTGGGCACTGGCATCTATACCTTCCTCCACTTGGGGACCCTGGGGCTCATCAGGGGCTGGCGGGGTCTGCTTCTGCGAAGACGTGGCGTGACTAGCTTTAATAACACAGTCCAGCCTCGTGGCCCTGAACACTGAGGCCTCCACCTGCTCCTGCTCCATCTCCTCCTTCTGCTCCTCTTCCTGTTCTTCTCTTCTTCCTCACCTCCCTTCCTCTTCTTCTCCTTGTTCTTCAGGTCAACAGAGTCATTTTTTTATTTTCTAAATATCTATGCTCATTAAAACCATAATACAAAGTTATGCAAAGTTTTTCTATAATAAAATGCACTGAATCAGTATGGACCTTATGAAACCAGTGGGAATTCACAAAAATGAATTAAAAAAAGACGTTAAAGGTTTTCTTTGTAGAGACAGGCTTGGGCTATTTCACGCTGGACCTTGATTTCATAACAATGACTCACAATGTCCTCTGGACAGCTGCTGCCCTTCCCACTGCTGGTGCTGGCTTCACCCCTTCCTTGAATGACCATTCCAGACATTTGAATGCAATTTCAGAAAGCAAGGTATCAAGCATGCACAGCGGACTATATTAAAAAACACTGTTTCTTGCTGAATATTTGGTTAAGAAATTATCTTTTTCCTATATATTGATGATGCCACTGTCTTCTTCTGTAGGCCTTCCTTCTGTTTAAATACCCTGAATAAGATAGTTCATGGGTCCTGTCACATTTTCAGAACGACTTTTCATACTGCAATCCTGTAGAAATAGTTTAGATTTAAAATGATCAAGGCATCCCTAATGTTATCGGCCGTCGTATAATGCGAACAGTTAGGCGATCGTGTCTCCCAGATTAAGAAACAAACGTCCCGCTCAGTGGGACCAGCACGGCTCAGGTGCGGCTGGGTGCAGAGGCGCCCGAGAGGGATATAAATCAGGAAGCTCGCTCCGGCTCGCCCTTCTGAGGAGCTCTGATCGTCACCTTCTCCTCGGTCGTCATCTCCTGGCTTCCAGCACAGACCCCTCGGCCTCCCAGTAAGGGCTCTCCTGGGCAGGGCCCTGCTTGCACAGGCGGCGCTTCCCACCCTTTCACCGCCGGCTCGCCGCGGCCCCTGTGAGCGGCCGTGTACATCCCTACACGCTGTGTCTCGCATCGGATCTGGTTCTCTCGTAATCACTGGCTGCGACACAAGGGCGCTTTGCATCTCCAGTCTCTCCAAGGGCATCAGGTGCTGCTGGACCAGGTAAATTTGTGTATTTTTAATGGATTCTGAGAGTCAATCACAGGTGGCTTAGGTGGTGGAATGGGAAAGGAGACCTGACTGTGTTCATCCCTTGTACGCAACACCCTAGAGGCCAGCAGGCCTTCCACACCAACCTGGGCGTCGTCTTTGTGATTATTTGATTAGCTTGCTTACGTCCTCCCTTTTGCACACCCTGCGTCAATGCTCTGGATGCTCTGCGAGCCTCTTCCCTGCAAGCGCAGGCCCAGGCCTGACCGGAACCAGCCTTCACTCACTAGCAAACATGCTGTATCCGCCAGGCCAGCCCTGTCCATGGAACTATGCCCTCACTCTGACTTCCCCATTACGCTTTCTCTCTAACATTCACAGTCCAGGATCCATGCCTTTTGGATTAATGTCTGGAGAACACCATGATTTATTCATAGGTGGAGTAAGATTTTGGCCATAAGCACAGAGAGCCACAGGCTGGACCTTAGCTTCCTAGAAACCTCCAGGGTTTTCTGTTTAGGGCACACTCGCCAGTCAGACTTCACAGTAAGGCTGGTGACTCTGACAGTCTTAAGGGGGCGCTGTGCTGGACTGGGGGGCTGACCACGCCCAGAGAGCCCCCCTGTGACCAAGGCCTGGGCTTTGCTCCCCTGGAGGTTGAGTTCAGCCCTGTGGGTAGCTCTGCAGTGAGTCTGCCACACCGTCTCCAGGCACCCTGGCTTGCAATGTCCCATCCTCTTGTTACACATCAGAGATGAGATGTTAATGCCTCCTGACCGCTGAGGGCAGGAGACTCTTCCTGTTGGGGCTGTCGGCCTGGTGCCCTGCCATCTTCTCCATTAGCTGATTTTAATCTCTGTCCTTCTCTTAACCATTAGCATAACAGCACTAGTGAATTCTGTGGGTTCTTCTGAATCGTTGAACCTGGGGGGCTGGAAAACCCCAAGGTTGAGGCTGGGGGAGGAAGGGCGGTGTTCACATGGAGGTCTGTGCCCTCAGATGGTGTGGTTCAGTGCGCTTGGGGAAGCAGTGACTTGCCCATGGGCAGGGCAGGAAGTGGACATGGACAGATTCATAAAGGACAGACAATGTCAGGATACTTTCTCACTGCTGGCCCTCCTGGGCTGCCCAGTTATCTATTCTGAGAACTCTCCCTTTAAAATTGTCCATGGCCAATAAGTATAAGGTAATTTAAAATATTTTTTATCCTATGTCATGAAAAATTATCAGTGAAAACTTAGTCAGTGGTTATATGTCACTAAAGCAATGATGCATTTTTTGTATTTGAATGCAGGAGATTTAAACTGAAGGGTAACAGAACACAATGAAAAATCTTTCACCCAAGAGAGCTTCAGTATATAGTGCCCTTGTGCCCAATGGCATCAGAACCATGAAATTTAGAAAAACTAACTATACATCCTTTAGCTCTCATCATAGCCCTGAAGAAGTTACTGTTTTTATTGTTTCCATGTTTGCTGAGTCCAGTGAAGTTAGGGTCCCTGGTCTTGGCGAGACAGCCAGGTGAAGCTTACGGACGAGAGCAGATGACAGCAGAAAACCTGCAGGGCCCTGCAGCAGCATGGGTCCTGGGTCATTGCTGGGAGCCCCGGGAGCCAATGCTGCATCATGAAAGGCTCCAAGGCCTCCTTCGGCCCGGGAGGGCACCGGGGCACAGCCTCCCTCCCGATGGAACTGCTTCTCTCAAGAGATTTTCCAATGGCTGCAGTCTGAACAAACGAGTCATGGGCCGCCTAATCCAGCACAGATGCTGAGCAGTGCCACACACAGTCCAGGCCCCGAGCCCAGCATCCACAGAGCTCCAGCCTAGGTCTCCCCTCCTTTTCCAGCTACAGCAGAGGGCTCTGCCTGCACCATGCCTGTTTCCAAGGTTGCCTTGGATTCTCCAGCTATTCTCCTATTTCTTAATAAGACGAGGCTGGCTGACGCTTGACTACATCACCTAGAAGGCTCTGAGGCCGACCAACCCCTGCGGTAGACAAGCCCACTGGCCACACTGTGTCGGGAGAAGTAAAACTCTCCAGCTTCCTGTGAGTGCTTCGTCCTGGTGAGACAGTGAACTGCAGGCTGCAGGACCTAGCAGCGTCCCTTACAGCGCGCAGGGCCCTGGCTGATGCACTGCCTCTTGCTGAGGAGCTCTGCAGAGGCAATCGATATCCTGCGGGAAGCCGCAGCCTTGGACTTCTCTGAGGGCGATGACTTTGGACCTTCTTGTGCCGCTTGGGAGGATCTGGGCTTTCGTCCTTTGCAGGGCCTCCCTGGAAATGACTCCTATGGGTGCTGGTTTGCAAGCTGAAGCGGCTTCACCTTCCCTGTGGAACCACATGTGCAGCCCTCTTGCTCCTTGCAGAAATGGGGAGAGCTCTCTGTCACACTGATGGCACCAAAGGGAGCTCCTGATGGCTCCTGAGCACGGAGCAACTCCGAACCTGCTCTGCGCAAGTGAGGCTGACAACAGGTACTGCCTGGGAAGCTCATGTCTCATGTCCAGTTCAGTGGAAGAAAACACACGGTGGAACCGACTGTCCCCCTGTTGGTGTCCACGGATCCCAGGTCCACACAAGCTGTTCCCTTATCTGGGTTAATGTTCTTTTTCTTTGATGAATGAACTCATGGCAAGTTCAGCTTCTAAAACCAATTTAAGCAATCCCCATCCTACCTCAAGTGGCTAAACCTGGATTCTCCTTCCTGGGTACACAGCAGTGTTCACTTGGCACCGAGGACTAAATCTCTAGGTAGTCAGGATTACTACCTTTTGATGACGGTGCCTCAGGACATGTAGGCTGCTGTAACAAGTTCCTTAGACAGTAATTTGTAAACACCAGACATTTACGGTGCAGTTTTGGAGCTGGACACCCAAGACGAAGGCACCAGCAGATTGGGTGTCTGTTGAGTTTTCACTGTTGGCTTCCCAGACAGCGCCTTGGAAACGTGCAAACCTGGATCAGAGGTGAGAGGGGCCGGCGCCAGCCTTTCCCAAGGGCCCCATCTCACCCATGAGGGAGGATCTGCATGACTCCATCACAGCCATAAGGCCCGCCTTTTAAAATGTCACCAGGAGTATTAGGTCCCAAAGTGGGGATGGGGGCACCACTACTGAGACCACACTGTTTGTTAAATTACTTCACAGGAAAGCTGTCCAAGGCTGACAGCAAACCCCCATATGTATACTTTTGTACTTGGGCACAATAATTCACATATATTCTAACACAACCGCCATACACCTCTCTCATGTGCAAACGAATAAATGAAAGCCGTGCTCAGTCTCCACGTTAGAAATCCCTTTCACTCCAAATGTTAAACCAGAGCTAGATAGTAACTTTCTACTAGTTTTACAATTGAAACCTCACAATCCCTCCATTTTCAGTGCAAAGTGCTTATGATTTGAACAAAGAAGGAAGCAGGAACATAGACAAATGTTTAACCCCCACTTTCTATACTTTGAAAGAATAGCATAGTGCCTACGAGACTGATGGGTGCCCTTCAGAATGTTCTGGAAGACGATCTCCAGAGCCACAGTGGTCTGATTTGCCCCTCTGCAGCTGCACTACAGGTTGGCAGAAAATCTATTAAGCGAAGGTAATGAAAACAAGCACGTTTGCAAAACTCAGTTACTCCTTGAGGGGCAACATGGAAATGTCTCCTATAGAATCTGTGTATTAAAATTGAACCTGGATTTGTGCCTCATTTTTAAAGCTGTAGGTATTGTTTTGCGCTTGCATTTATGCACCACCTTCTGAGCTGCAGGAGATCTGCTGAGCCCCGGAATGCACGATGACTCGACAGCACGGCCTGCCCACGTGAGTGCACAGACTACCGTGAAGACCGTGGGGATCACAATTCAATAACTGAGCAAATGCTTGCCGAACTCTTTCTCGCCGAGAGGGCGCCAGGCCTGGGAAAGCCAGTGCATGAACGAGTACAGGAGGGGCAGGTGAAAGCATGTGCAGTGGGCCAGGGGTGAGGGACAGGTTAGAAAGGGGACATTCCAGAGAAAGAGGAGGCACCAGACTGAACTGAGGAGGGAGAGGTGCAGAGGCGCAGACACTTGCAGTTGGTGACAGCAGCCTGTCTTTGGGGACAGGAATGTTACGGTGACCCCACACTCCCTCTCCATCAGGGAGTAGAACCACGGGCAGTGCTGTGATCAAGTAGATTGTTCGCAGCTGTTCAAAGTCTTTCACGTCTTGCTGTGCAGTGATGGCCCTGGAAATTGTGCTGCTGGTCAGGTGAGGATGAAGGAAGTGGCTTGCTCTGCACTCAGCCACATGGGGGAGCGGCGCTGGGCCCGCCTGGCCACCTCTCTCTGACGGAGCCAGCGGCTCCCCATTCCCACCTGCAAGCCAGCTGTCCCCTCCGACCTAATCTACTTTCCCGTGGTCCCAAAGGCCTGGCTGTGTTTCTAATTTGCTAAGTGAGATGTGTTTTGGTTCTACTTTGCAGCATGGAGCGGTAGTGGTATTTTCATAATTTGGCTTTACATAGTACGCCCACCCTCCGTCCCTGCCACTCCTTCTGCCTGAGTTGTGACCCAGACAGGCTCCCCTGTGCTTCACCTTTGCTGTTTATTTCTACAAAGTGGCAGCAATCGTTGATCACCCCAGTGCCCCGACTGCCGAGAAAGCAGACACCATGAGGAACCTCTATGTCTGAATGTGACTCACGAGCAGAGCTCTTACCCTGGTCTCTGCGATACCCTTTCTGGTCCAACCTCAGGTCTGGGCACGGATACACTTCCAACCCAGGGTCGCACCAGAGTCAGACGGTGAAGGGCAAGGCCGGAATCACAAGTGTGGGTCACAGAGACCCCAGCAGGTGCAGGAGTGGGAAAAGAAAACGGGAACGACAGGAAGAGAAGAGACTCTTCCAGCGGCAAACGGTGAGCGTCCCCATAAAGCTCAGACAGACGGCTGTGTGCTGCCCTTTCATTCAGCTTTCACACCCACTCACAGACTTGAGCCAGTCCTGCTCAGCACCAGGCACTGTTTGGACTCTGACGGAGCAAAAAACAAAGCAGGGAAAATCTACTTTCATGAAATGTAATGCTGACAGGTTGATCCTGTTTACTAGGTTCTTCTTATTTTTCCCTAATGTAAACTTTGTTTTTGCATAACTTAGTTCTTCTTAGTGGTAAAATTGATCCACAAATACACATTATAGTATAATACAATTCCAAATCATAATATTGACACGTAATACCAACCCTACGTTAATTGGCTCCTCAGGTTTTCCTCATGTCTGGAAATGTAATTAAAATGATAAAAGCTAAAGCGGTTTTACTATCTTGGGAACTCTCATTACTGAGGCCAATCTCCCCCATAAAACATACTAATACCTTTGAAAAGCAAGCAGAGTGTTTTTTAAAAATATCTTCCAAACAAGGATTACGCTGCTCCATATATAAATGTGCGTGCCTGCACCAAAGGTACCGCATTGAGGCTTTATTTCTTGGCTGTGCTAAAATCCAAACCTAAGGAGTGACCACAGTTCCTGATGGGATATTTTGCCATGGTTTCTGAGCATCATTTGCGGGTACCTACAAATAGCATTAGCAGGTGAGCCCAGGTGAGTGTCCGGGCAGGCACAACAGCTCACGCCCTTCTCCTTGGTCATCTGGCTGCTTCTCCAGTAAATGGAGGGGTTTTTATTTGACTTAACTGGCATGCGTAGGTGTGTGTCTGTGTTCACACACGTGCACGCATGTGTTGGGTGTGATATTAGTACTTCACAGGGTTTCCCTTGAGCCCCTGATGTGGCTGAGTAGCACTCACTAAAGGGGTGTCTCTGCCTCTGGAACCCAGGCCCTGCAGACAACGACCCCTATCTTTGGAAAGATCACGTGGTGCCCGCTTCCCACCTGTGGGTGCTGATAATGGCGCCTGGGGCTGACAGAGGGAAGGTGAACCTTAAGACCCCCACAAGTACGGAGAGCCATTTCTAAAGCCCGGACTCCAGGCTTCCACTTCCAGGACTGAAGAGGAAACTGTCGGCCCAATCCCCCCGAATCCTCTAAACTTCCTGCATACACACGGGTTTCTGCTTTGAGACCCCGAGAGCCACTCACGTCACGCCCTCTGACGCTGTTTAAATAACCACAGGACACCCAGCATTCTCGAGTCACAGCCCACCTCCTTGCTCAAGCCTGGCTGAGGATCTGCTCTCCTCCAGGGCCCCAAGGACTGACCCCCCAGGGAAAGCAGCCCTACTCTCCCAGCACTTCCATCTCCAGCCCTTTCTGCCTCACAGAGCCTCCACCTTGGATCTGGACCTCTTCAGCCCCTGCCTCTGCCACATCTGCCCGGAAGCAGCTGAATGTGCTCCCAGGAAACCCACAGCAAGGAGGGGAGCCCTGCGAGGGCTGCGTTCCCGAAGCCACACACTCACGCCACCCACTGCCTTGCAGGGCCCTCCTGTGCCCTCCCTCTCCTCCCCTCCGCTCCTCTCCAGCCACTGGGGGATGCTGGAGTGCACAGCAGCCACACCACTGGGCAGCTGGGGTCCTCTGTGAACTATGACAGCACTGTCTGTGGGGCCACGTGGGGGCTCAGTCCACCCCACAGGCCGGAGCCACCCTCACCGCAGCAGCTGTCCCGGGGATGATCTCCGGCCTGGGCATCTCTCGGGACTCTGATTTACCTATTCGGCCTCTTCCCAGCCGCCTTCCTGGGTGCCAATGGGAGCTCAAGCCCCACATGCCTGGGGCCCGTGTGCACTGGCTCTGCGTCCTCTGTAGCCCGGCCCTCCCAGGGGCACAGATTTGCCCCTCCCCCTCTTCAGCTAAAGTCCCAGGACCTACTACTCCCTCTGCTTCCTTCCTCACAGGACCTCAGACCTCCTGCCTCAGATCTGCTCCCCGGCTCACGGCTGCCATGCTGACCCAAGGCCCCTGCACGGCGGCCTCCCCGCGCCTCATACTTAGCCCACTTCACCTTACCTGCCGAAGCCCAGCCTCCTCCACCGGGCTTCCTGCCTTTCCTCGGCCTTTGTCACTCTGTAACTGTCCCACAACCCGCTATCGTCTGTGTAGGGAGACAGACTTCCTGTGCCGACAGACTATGTCGTTAGGTCTTGCACCCCTACCTGGTCCTGGGTTCCTAAAAGCTTTCTTGCCAAGGTTGTAACCACAGCTGTCCCTCCTAGCTGGTTAGGTCTAGCGCCTCTGGGGTGCCCAACAGGCATTTACAATTTCTTTGTGGGGTCATCTGCTTGGAAGTTATTTGTCAGCTGATAATTCCAATGGAAAAGTAAACTGGATGACTGCAGTAGAGACCAGTGGAGCCAGTCCGGGGAGCTCTGAGCCCTGGCAGTGGTGAAAGCTGAGGGCTGGAGTGAGTCAGGAGTGGGCAGTGGGCACCTCCAGGAACCCGAGGAGACTGCTCCGGGCTTGTGTCGCCCCAGCTCATGACCTGCTCATGGGCCACTGTGGCACTGCACACCCCCGTGTACAGCCGTGGGCTCGGGCAGCCAGGGCACGGCATCCAAACAGTTTAAATCACGACCAGTAATACATAGCCGGGGAAATACTCAGAGAAACAAGAGTGAGACATCTCACAGTCACCAAACGGAGTGTGCTCCAGGGCTGGTGGGTGCACGAGCTGCCCTCTAACAGGACACATCCTCGGAACAGGCAGACTGAAGCAGGGGCCACACAGTGTCTTCATGGAACGAGTCACAAGTCTCTGTCTCAACCCAAGCTAATAGGCACTGCAACTGCTCGTTCAGTTCACAAGCTCGTCACACAGCAGTCTTCCTCAGTGTTTACTCCTGGGACCCCCCACTGTGGCTGGGAAATGCCTTTCCCCTCCTGGTACCACGTTTCCTGCCACTCACACAGCACTGGAACCCACTTCCACCTGCACACATCTCTGCTGCCCGCAGACTCTCCTGTGGGATAAACTCCCAGGGCTGCCACAGCTGGGCTACGCTGGCAGAAAGTGTAATGTTGAGAGGCAGGGCTGCACTGTTCTCCAGAAATCTTGGGCTGATTTCTTTCCTACGGGGTGGAAAGGTCTGCTCCTCAATGCTTTTGAATCTTACAGATTAAATGGCATCTACTGGATTTACTTTGTATTTACCTGAATGTTAACGAGACATTAAGCACAATTCATGCATGTGCTTCCCTCCTTTACCATCCTGTGGGTTTTTCTTGGCCACATATTAACCCACATGAATTCAAACCACCCGGGTCCTGCAGTGCTGCACCCTTATGAGAGAACCCAGACTGGGAGAAGGTAGACACCAACAAAGTCCTCCCTGCCTGGCTGTTATTCAGTGCCTGTGTGGAACATGACATGCGTTTATACCATGTGAAACCCTGCTTTATATTCTAAACATACTTTTTTATCCAACATGTCTATTTTTCCATTTCAATACATATAAAATTATATTTTTCTTTGTTCTTCTGAGTAATAATCTGTGTTATAACTGTATTCGGGCTTACTTAACAATTATCCTAGTAACAGGTGGAGTGTTTGTGATTTTATTATAAAAAACAATTCACCTAACATCCATTTGTTTGCCTTCTAATGCAAACATGCAATAAATTCTAGAAGGATTAGCAAGGGACTAAGGTAATGAATGACAAGAGATGGGTATTTCAGCATTTGATAAACTGAAAACTAAAACTGTGTCTATAATTTATATTCCATGTGGTAATATTTGAAAGAATAATTTCTATTTTATATCAAATATTATGCTTTTTTCTGGAAATAATGGATCAAGGAAGTACTTTTTAGCATTGTTCCTTCCCCTCCTTAAATTACTAGTGAGGTCAGATGTCTTTCGATAAACTTAATAAACATTTATAGCTCCCTTGTTGGGAACGTCTGTTTTAATTTTTCTTAGTTTACTAGCTTATCATTATTCACTCTTGAAGTTCTTTACTAAAAATTTTATCTTCCAAATTCAGATTATATATGGTGCAAATTTTTCTCAGCTTGTCATTAGTTTTTGTCTTTTTATCTTTTGCAAGCGGCCTAGGGATTAGTCATTATCATGTAGGTAAGCTTGTCTTTTATGTGTTTGCTTTTGAAGTGCACCCTTAGTATCTAAGCATTGCTACTCAAGGCTAGAGGTGATGGAGATTAAACCAGGTTCGTTGATGGGAAGTGTGAGCTTGCGATGAATCTACACTTAAAGCATGAGCAGGCATTCCAGCTCTAAGAAAGTACCCACATCTGCTGGAAGGCAGTGAGCATCACAGGCTACAGCGCACGCCCTGCTCTTCTTCGTCCCCCGCGTACCGGCCCTGGCTGCCGTCAGGTGTGGAGGCTCTGGCCCCGGCACCTACACAGGAGCTGGGAAGGCCCCACCGCCCTCTCCAGTTGCACCAGCTCCCTTGCCCTCCTTTCTTTCCTTTTCTCATGGCTGCTTCCCTCATTCACACTGCTCTCACCTGTGCAGCTGCTCGTGGAAATGAGAATGGTTAATGAAATTCTGAGATCACGCCCCCACTTTTTTTCAGTAAAAGAGTCCAACTGTGACTGAATGTGCTGGGGCCCAGGTCACTCTAATGGCTTCTGTGTCCCTCTTCGATCCCAAAGGCGTGCACTGGTGGAGGCCAGGGCTGTGCTGGCAGGGTGTTCCCACTCCGGCTGTTCCCACACCGCTCACACAGCCTTCCTGGATCGCTTGTTCACAAGCATCATCCCAGGCCCATATTGCAAATGGAAAGCTCTGGAAAAGACAGGTAAAATGTATACTCTGTGCTGGAACCAGGACCGATCTGCCAGGTCATCTAGTTGAAGACTTTCAACAGCCCAGCTCTTCTATTTCCAGAATGTCTCTGGTGGAAGGATGTTCACTTTGCAATTCCACTTCCTTCATCTGCTCTGTTGCCCTTCACTTACTCTTCTGTTGAATCCCTTCAGCCTGTCGTTTCTTCAGATCTTCCTCGTACATCAGAGGATGTAGGCATCTGGGATGGGACAGATCCTGAAGAGCGGAGCCAAGCAGTGTGAGAGATTTGTCAAGGTTGGGAGAAGTGCCCAGGGTTTGCCCACTGCATCAGAGACTGTGCAGTCAGGGCTGGCGTCTACCTCTGCAGGTTCTGAGAGTCAGGAAGAAGGGAAGTTGGTTAACACCAGAGGGGCAAGATGGAGGTGCTCATCACTGTCAGACTAGAGATCAGACTTTGGATTCTGTGGGAGGAGAGCCCCCATCTTGGGCAGGTGTGCGGGCTGTGTGTGAGTTGTGGGCCTGGGGCTTGACAGAACTGCTGACGTCTTCCCACCACGCCAAAGGCTGCTCAGTGCCCCCGCCAGGGAAGCCCTTCTCTTCCCTCCAAGGGTCTCTGTCTCCCTAGATCTCTCAAGTGGCAGAGCCAGACAACGCTGTAGAGGTAGAGACCTCTCCTTCCTGCAGTCGGGGAAGGGCCAGGGAATAAGTTGGCTCCATCACCAAAGGGTGGAGATCACTGGTTCCTTGGGGACCTTTATCAGAGCACCAGGGTGTCTGAATCTATCCAAAGTGAGCTCGGTGCAGCTGTCTTTGTGGAAGGTGACTGAGGACTTCCCTTCCACTCATTCCTACGGCTGTGACAGGGTTTCTCCCTGGGCTACACCTAGAAATCCGAAACCATGAAAGTCAGGGTTCGCTGCTTGCAGATTTCTTCTGTAAAGTTGCATCACAACACTGGCTGTCACTGGGGATGGACAAGCAGCTCCACGGGACCTGGCTGCTGC
Organism: Fukomys damarensis; assembly: GCF_012274545.1. Classification (NCBI taxonomy): domain Eukaryota; kingdom Metazoa; phylum Chordata; class Mammalia; order Rodentia; family Bathyergidae; genus Fukomys; species Fukomys damarensis. Next base: position 52,851,404 of record NW_022900930.1, on the reverse strand, counting down.
ATCTGTTAATGGGGTCCCTCCACAAATGTTGCTCAGTAGATCCATCCCCACATGAGCCATTCCCTTGCAGCTTAGCTCAGAAGAACTAGGCTGTGCTCTTCTCTGAGGAGCATGCAAACCCCACGACTGGCTCATGAAACAACGATTATGAAGCACAGCAGGCTGCCTTTGGCAATAGAGGCGAAAACAGGCTGCTCCTGAGGTTGTGCAGACCTCACTCTGAGGGTGCACGCGAACAACGAGCAAGGGAGCCACGGGAGAAACACACTCTGGAGAATGAGTGTGGCTGCTGGTAAAGAGGGCGATGAGGGCACTGTGCCGAGCCCATTATGATGCCAGCGGGGCAGACGGGCAGACCTCATGAGAGCCTGGCATCCATGCTGAGAGCGCCTGCTGCAGGGCCCAGTCAGGTGCAGATCACCACAGAGCCTCTCCTCGGGAAGACCCAGGGCACCATGTCCAGGCTGGCAGAGCTCAGCTGCGGGGAGGGCAGAAGCACGAGCACAGAGGGCAATGGGAACCCAAGCTCCAGAGCACGCAGGGAAGCACTGGATGGGAGTGAGGTGGGAGAGGAAGGCAGGCAGCCAGCGAGGGCCACAGGAGCTCCAAGTGATCCGAATAAGACAGCCAGAGAAAAGGAAACACTGTAGCACCTCCAGGACCTTGCCTCAGAGGTTTTGCTGTTTCCCTGGGTGAAGAAGTGTGAGACTGGAAGGGGTTCTTAGCAACTCCCCTCACCTTCGAGTCTCAGGGTCTGACACTCAGCAACCTAGGCAGGAGGGGTCTATTGTGGCTGGGATGGCAGACCCTTGTGCTTTGCCAGCTCTGGAGAACCTGGGGGTGGAACACTAGAGCACAGCTCACTGCTGCTGGGAAAGACCATGGTCCTCGTCATGAGTGCAGAGCAACGGGAAACAAGGAGGCAAGTTCTGGGGTAACCCTAAAATCACGAAGGGACACCAGTCTTCCGTATTTCCTCCCAAGATACATGCCTGTCTCCTGTTTATGTCATTTGGAATCAATTTTCCATATCAAACTTTTATTTTAATATTTATCTGAAACCATTTTCTTTGTGATTTTGTTTTTTTGTTTTTTTGTTTTTTTTTTTTTTTTTTTTTTTTTTTTTTTTTTTTTTTTGCTGGAATTGAACTCAGGACCTTGTGCTTGCAAGGCAGGTGGTGGAACCACTGAGCTAAATCCCTGGCTAGAACCATTTTCTATAAGCTCATTAGATTCCTTAAATATTTTGGCAGTTCAAAAAAAGGAAGAAATCAATTTCTGAAAAAGTAGTGACACATTGTGCTTTGTACAAGCTGCTGATGAAGTTAGAGGTGTGAGCAGGCCTTTGACACCACGCTAAGTTTAAATCAGATGCACATAGGATTACTCTTCTTTAAAGTTTTTAGACAGTAAGAGAATAGAGACTGCATGCTTCACAGTTCCTAGTGACTCCTATTATATTGTTTAGATATATTGTCCTGGGGTAGTTATTAAAATTGTCTTATATTCATTAAAGAATTTTGCACTTAGAGACTGGGAGATATCATTCCTTTTATTTTCTCTTATTGGAGGGTCCTAACAGATTTAATGGTGCATAGCAACATTCATCTGTGCTTATTTGTCTTGGTGCTGAAACACAATGCCCAATGTCCATAACTCAAGGGCTGGGGATTTAGCTCAGTGGTTACGCTGCCTGCCCTGAAAGTGCAAGGTCCTGAGTTTGATCCCTGGTACCCATTAAAAAAAAAAATCCACAACTTTAAGAGAAGTTTATTTTGGCTTACAGTTTACAGAAAATTCAGTTTACAGTCTGCGGGCTTCAAGGCAGGAAAGCAAGGCAAAGGGGTATCACAGAGTAGAAACAGCTCATGGCAGGCAGGGTAGGCAGGAGAGAGAAATCAAGGGGGCACTGACCATGGTGCTGAAGGCCATGCCTCCCTGACCCACACCCACAGTGTGGTTCGGAAATCCACTGGGCAGTGCTCAGCCAATCCAGCTGACAAGTTAGCGTCCTTCATAATGACATGGTGCAAATGACAGGCAGATGGCTGTCATCATTCCTACGCAATTTCATACAAGAAAAAACTTCAGACATGTTCTGTGCAGGTGAAATCCTGTCTCCCCCATGCCAATATTTTCAATCCAAGGTTGTTTGAAAACACAACCCAGTCAAACAGTGTCAGCTGCACTGTATTTCCGGCCAAGCTTTTGAAATCCAGGACATACAAGCTTCTCCATCTCTCATATAAATCAAAGGAGGAAGAAATCCTTGCACATGTTCTTCCCAAATCCACAGCTCCAGCTCCTTCAGTGGAAGTACGTCTTGAATATAGCTGTGCAGATTTTATTTTAAAATGAATTTCCTTTTCGATGACTGCCTTGCTTTTGTGCTGCTATAACAATCCTCAAGGCTGAGTGATTAACAAAGTAGGAGAGGGGGTGGCACCAGTGGCTCCCACGAGGGCCTGGGCCCAGAAGCTCATGGCTGTGCACCAGACCTCAGGCGATTCCACTTACTTTACTATCTTTGAGTGTTGAGCCTCATGTCAAAAATGAAAACCAAGTATTTCCCACTCGGGGTTCATTGTGAGAGCTGGAAGCGGTAACAAAAGAAGCACTGCTCCCCGGAACTGTGGAAGAAGTCAGAAAACATAAGCTCTTCTGGTTCTGATACAGGAGAGCTTCAGGCTGGGTTTTGTGTGGCTGCCCAGTACTTCCTCTGGTCTTCCAATTGATAGAAGTTCACATGCAGATCAATCACTGAACCACACTCACGTCGTGCCTTGAGGGCAGCCGTGCAAACTCATCACTGACACAATCATCCATCTATACAAACCTGTATTTATCCAGTGTGCATCATCCTGTTACGGTTACTTTCATGGTTTGGAAGGGACAGATCGAAATCAATCATCTTAACTCTATAGGGGGATGGTGGGTTTAAAAGCTTGTGACATGATTTCATTTAGTAAGTTTTGTAGAGAAGAAATAAATGTACTTAACAATGGGGACTGTGAAATAGCTGGGTTTCACACACAGTATCTTTAAAACATAAGCACATAGATACATGTAGTAAATACTTTGGCTCTCACCCCAGTGATACCAGTTACTGTATAAAGGTTTCAGGAGCATTGATTATCCTGCCTAAGTAAAGAGCAAAGTAGATGCCACAAAGTTGACTGAATAATCTTGCTGGCTTCATCACGATCATGGGAAAATGTTTATGGAGATAGAAATTCAGGTGGCTTAAAACTTGCTTCCTGGTAGGTGATTATTTAGTGGATCCCATTTCTCTTTTAGGCATCTCCTACAGCCATTTGAAACTGTTCCACTTAACATACAAGATCAACACTCGTGGTTGCTATGTAAAAAATTGTACGTACACCATCTTTACTTGAAAAACTCATAAATCATCCCCCTGGGTTGCACCAGTAGATACACATATGTCCAGATGCACAGTGGTACCATGGTTTATGAACTTGTGAACCTAAACTGTTGCATGATTTTGGGGAACAAGGCTGCATTTGTGTTTGTGTGGGGAAGACGCCTCTGGTTGTGTTCGTTACCTGACACGGGATTTGAGAACTGAAGCAAAATTTTGCTGATTGCTTTTGCTTATGAACAGAATTATCCAAACTGCTTATAAACAGAAGCATTCCTAAACTGAGATATAAAAGTATATATAATAGGAAGTAAAGGTTCAAAGAGGAAGGGGAAGTAGGAGGGGTTCTGTAAAGAAGGGAAAGAAATAAATATGAGAAAAGGTAAAAACAGATATAAAATCCTTGTAAAAGGGAGGTGATGAACCAAAAACAAGGGGATGGGAAAAAATAAGAACCAAGATACTTCATGTAAAGGTACAGATTTCCAATGATGAATGTCATTATACTGTATACCTAAAGTATACCAATAAACTTATTTTAAAAAGTATATATATTTTTCCAAAAACATTCCCAAGGACCTGGAAAGATCCCAGAGAACACAAACCCAAACTGCACTGAGTTGGGCCCACAGTGGGGTGCAGACCCCTGGGGATCCTGGTGCTGATATGGAGGGAACAATCTCCTCCCAAGTACAGCGCAGGCACTGACCACCAGAAAGGTGTTTTCAGGGGTTGGTATTAAGTTGCATAAAGATGGTAGGTGAATAAGCCCTCCGATCCCATAATCATGCACCTGTGATTCTGGCTGTTTAGTAGACTTAATACAAAGAATGTCTACCTTAGTCCTCACTTGCATCTATCAAAATGCCAAAGACCATGGATGGAAGGCCTGCTACCTCACAAATCACCATTTTAATGTGTTCTAAAAAATAACATTTGAATATATATATTTATTTTTTGTACTTGGCAATCGAACTCAGGACCTCGCACTTACCAGGCAGGCACAGCACCGCGGAGCTAAATCCCAGACCTGAAAATATGAATGAATTCTTAGAGTTTAAAGAAATTTAATAAATACAATTAAATAATTATAGCATGCCTCTATTTTAAAATGTATCTGCCCAAATTCTAGTCAACAACACAGCAGGCTCTTTGCTGTTCTGTTCTTTGTGACTCTGGGTGGGACAGAGACAGGATTTGCCCTGTCACATGGTACAAGCTCTGGGAAACAAGAACCTGCACATGCGCTGGGCTCTGAGGGGCTGAGACGTCCTCTGTGGAGAGACATGGGCCCCATCGCGGAGTTCCAAGGCCTCTGCATGTATTCAACAATCCACAGAGCCCTCGGCATGTCCCAGATGCTGCTGGACACGGGGGCACGGGGTCAGCACTCCAGCTGTCCCTCCCTCTGACAGGCAGTGAGGGTTGCTGTGCATGTGACAGGAAGACCCACAGTGGAGAGTGACAAAGATCTGCTTGCTCTCTGGAGCAGGGAAGGCTCCAAACCAGCATTGAGGCTGAAAAACCAAGATGGGAGCCTAAGAACAGAGTTCTTCAGACAAAATGGCGGTGGAAGCGGGTCCATGCAGGGGAATGCAACAGTAGTTGTGGGGTCGAGCAGAGTTATCATAAAGATAAATCACAGGACAAAACCCAGGGAGAGAAGGAAGACTGGACCAAGGGGCAGCAGGCTGGGAAAGACAGCAGAGTCAGATCGTGGCGGACTGGAAGAGAGGAAACAGCTGAGGGGCCCCCTGTAGTGAAGGGGCCCTGCCTGACATCAGATGGGAGCCTCAAGGAGCAGAGAGGGGACCGCACCGCAGGGAGACGGGGAGACCCAGCCCGGGGCAGCAGGACCGTGGGACCCGAGGCTGCCGAACATGGCACACTGACCATTGGGGACAGGGAAAGCTGGGCTCCTGCTTGGCATGTGAGGGAGGGCGTTTGCGTGGCTTTGACCTGGGCTCAGAGCCTCCTCTGAAAACCCAGGCCAGCCAGTGCCTGGCTGCTGTGATCTCCCCCAGCCCTGGCAAGTAAGGCTTCCGATGCGAATGCAGCTCAGGTGTGCTGATGGGCACCGCGTGCTGCCTCAACAAGAGCCCAGCGAATCAACTTGTTAGCATCTGGTTTTAATAGGAAACATGTACATGTTAGAAAAATGGAAGTGTCCTCGTGGAAGACTGTTTATTCTGTAGTGTTCACTGAGAATCCCGAAAAGCCATTAGAACCAGACAGGTGTGTGAGTTATAGCATCAATCTGACCTTTTCAGAGCATTGTCAGTATTTATTGGCACACTTAGTGACATTTATATTGCTAAATGAAAATATAAAAGCTTAAATCTGCCAGTGTAGTAGTTATAAGGACAATATCCAATCATAGGATGCTATAAATTATTTGAGCAAAGCTGAAATACAAATTTCTCCTGCTCTCAGAGAAGAAAATACTCTTGGAAATATATCTAGATTGCCTCTCTCAGAGGACTACGGAAGGAGAGGTTTTCCCTGCTCCAAGAATGACTGGTGGGCCCTCATGTGCCCTCTGGAGACGTCCACCCACCCACACGCTCTCCGTCATTCCACCCTCGCATCTCATATTCTGCCTTCCCCGCTCCTCTCCCCTCCTCCCAAACACAGGAGGGCCTTACCCCTAAGCTCTGTTCCCAGTCCTTTACTTCTTATTTGGAGATAGGGCCTTGTCAAGTCATTAAGTTGTGCAGGCTGTTTAAACTTGCAATCCTCCTGCCTCAGCCTGCCAGAGTACTGGGATTAGAAGTGCGTGCAGTGCACCTGGCTGTCTAGTTCAGAGACTGTGTTGGCCAGTTCTCTGCCTGTGGGTTGTGGTAGCTGTGATCTACAGTGCCTTTGGCCTGGTACCCTTCTCTGCCGGGACCAGAGAACAAGCCGCCCACGGGCCTCCAGGCAGTCTCTAAGGCACTGCTCACAGTGACGACAAATGCGGCTCCCCTGGGATGCTTCACTGGCAGAGGGGGTGGGGCCAGATGCGGCCCCAGGCTCAACCGGCCGGCCGACCTCGGAGGTTCCTGGTCTAGTGACATGAGGAACCTACTTCTGGCCCAATTTGGTGCTGCCTACCCACAATTCCAGCTACAGTCAAGGCTGGGGCAGGAGGGTAGCCAGTTCAAGGCCAGTCTGAGCAACTTACAGAAATGCTGTCTCAAAAGAAATTTTAAAAAATAAAGTATTGGAGAGAAGATGGGGGATGAGCACAACTCTGACCACAGACCCCTGTCTCAGGCGGCTGTGCCCCACTGACACTGGAGCCGCACTGATGCCCACATCAGCCCACAGCGCCGGGGCAGCTGCTGCTTCCGGGCCACACACACTGATGTGGGAAGGAGAGGAAGCCAGCGGATCCACCTCTGAGTGCACAGGGAGGTCGGCACTCACTGCTGACCTTAGCAGCCTGGCAAACCCCGTCTTCTCCCTGACAAGCGAAGGCACAGTTCCGCTCCCACTGTGGGCTTGGGACGTCAGAGCTGCAGCGAGCTGCTGGGACCACTCCAGGCATGGCGTGGACGGCACTGGGACACTTCACCGTAGCCAGGGAAACAAGGGGCTCAGAGCCCACAAGATATGTGGCACCCATGGGTGAGAAACTGGCACTCGGACGCCTGCCAGCAGAGCCGAGCTCCCTCCTCCCCACCGGGGATCCTCCCCTGCGCCATGATGGGAGCAGCAAGCGAAGACAAAGCAGCAGTGGGAGAGATACATCTAGAGGCCAGGTGTCACCCACTGGCTCCCAGGAAAGCACACACCCGCCAATGTGCTCTTGAAGTTGGGACTGATCTGCTTCTGCACTCTGCTCTCCCCACGGCCTGCACATCAGTCCCTGCTTACACTCACCAGCATTCGGTGCCTCCGACGCCTGGGGACCAGGAGCTCTGCCAGATGAGGCCAGGACGGCTCTGTGTTAAAGTTCCCTGTTGACACAGCGTGAATCCTGAGTCCTGAGCAGTGCTGCTCTGCTCTAGATCCAGGTTCTGAGCTGTCTCAGGCTGACACCAAGGAAACAATGACCTTAGGGTCAGGGTCAGGATCATAGGTAGGGTCAGGGTTTGGGGACAGGGTAGATTTAGTGTCTGGGTTAGGGTTCAGGCGTTGGGGTCAGTGCTCAGGTTTAGTGTCCATGAGTTATCTGGCTATCTCAAATCACTGCAGTTTTTTTCCTTCTGCCTCCATTTATTCACTTGTGCCGAGGATGAATTTACTATTTAATTCTTCTCCATGCTTCTGTGTGGAGTGAACAAAGTAAACAAAACCAAACAGGAAAAAATGCAATTATGAAAACAGAGTTTTGAATGTCAGGTGAACCCTAAGAAAACAGTCAGTGTGTCTGGTGAGATTCTTATTTGACTATTGGAGTCTAACTGCTGGCAGAGAAATTACTGGAGACCACAGAAGAGACTGCAAAATAGTGTACAAGTGTACAGTGTTCATTTCCCTGAAACATCATGGAACTAAAACAAATGATCATTGCCTAAGTGGAAAAAACTAAGAAACAAGTATAAAACATTTCCCATCACACGCCATACCTCACCTAAGGAAGTGACAACTTTCAGCTCCATAGAGCCGAAGCCTAACTCCCTGCAAATACTTGCGGTACTGGTACAAAATTTTGGGCCCAGAGTGGGAGGGAGTCTGGGTCCACTCAGCTGGAGAAGGTGGAAACAGGCATGGCGGAGAAGCTTGCTTTTTTCCATGTGAGTCTTTTTCATTTTTCTGACCTTCATATAATGTTTCCGTGCAAAATGCACAGTGGAAAAGCAGCGCCATTTAGGAGTTGGTCAGGAGCGAGTTCAAAGGAAACAATGCGCGGTGTGCTTTCCTCAGACCAGGTCGTCCTCTTGCTGCATTGGGAACCAGCTGGAGAAGGCTGTGCTCCTCGCAGCCGGCCAGCTGAGGAGTCTAAGGAGGTCTCTGTGATAGACCTTGCACTGGGTCCTGCCAGGGTTAACCCCGCCCTGCCAAGGGGAGGCTCTGCACAGACGCCCCAGCAGGAGCTGCTGGGGACCTGTCCACAGACCAAGGCACCTGTGCTTGAATAATGCGATTTCAGTGCCTCTCAACACCAGTGGTGACTTCTATCATAATGAAATGCACATTTATACTATGGAGTTTTATGTAAGATTATCATTTTAATAGCCTTCTATTTAAATGAAAGTTTGCCTCATGTAAATTGCATTCTATTAGATTAAAATTGACCAACTACACTTATAAACCCACCCAACTGCCATAATTAATGTAAATTCACTCAATTAAAAATACCAATTAAACATTTTGTCTACTGATCACCAAATCTTTGCTTCCAGCAAATTAGATATCTTCATTCTGATCATTCAAAATACAAAACAAACCAAAAAAGCCCGGTCTACAGAAGAAACAAAGACTATTAAGGTGAAAGATTTATCAGAGTTTATTTATAAACAATAATCGATTAAAATGAAATTGAATAACAATCAATGATTTTTAAGAGGTGTTTCTTGAATGTGTATTTCCCAAACAGCCATGGCCCTTACTTTCCGGCATTTCAAAAAAGAAATAATGGCTTGTCAGATTTCATAATATGAAGACAAATTCGGCTTGTTTTTATGCTTAGCGTTTTTGGTTTCCTGGCTAAAAGCTAAGCAGTATGTTCCAGAATGCGGTCGTCACAGCAGAACCTTGGTTGGTGAACTTAGCTCTTCCCTGGATTCTGTGGGCCGAATTCGTTCCACGGCAAGTGTGGGCACCACTGAGGTGGATTTCCTTCCTTGCAATGTCGTGGTGTCCAAGAGGCGCCTCAGACCTGAGCTCAGCTACCCACCAAGGGAGGCGGGAGAGTCCAGCTTGCTGCGCTGGGGGTGGGGCTGGGGCGCGGAGAAGCTTGCTGCTCAGACCCTGTGTGCAACACAGGGAGACCTTCACGGTGCGGGCTGTGCTATCTGCTGTCGGGATTCTGCCTGTTCCGTGGTGACTTTGTGACTCAGTGGAATATGTTTGAAGGTCGAAGTCAACGAAATTTTCAAAAACGCTTTCTGCAACACTTCACTGTGATTGGATCGCGCGTGATTTTATTTTAGGAAAAATTCGATAGCCCTATGCATGCTTCCATGATTTATTATGGGATGTGTGGGTCAGACTTCCTCTGCAGCTTTTGGTAACCAGAGTGTCACATTCTTGAAGAAGGACTCGATTTTACTTACAAAACAAGAAGTATCGTTATTGATCCAATCTGAAAAGCAGCAGCAAGTGCTTTTCCGAACATCGTTTCACCTACCTGGAAGCTCATTACAGCAACAGTGCAGAATTTCATGTCAGGTTAGCTCAGCGGGCTCCGACTGAGCCTGGCTGCTGGGCGGGTATCCGCCGAAGGAGCCTGGGGACCGGTGCGTGACCGGGGCGAGGGACCTGTCGTGCTGCAGCTTGACATGCATCAGGCCTGTGACTTCACCCGGCATCCTCACACCGGCAGCGGAGCAGCCCGAGGGCCAGGCTCCTGTTCCCCGTGTGCAGGCTCCCGGAAGGGCAGGTAGAAGGAGAGACTGTCAGGAGCCAGGAGCTCCAGGCTCCCAGCCCCCAGGGTGGCCAGGAGTCAGGACCAGAGCATTTGCGCCCTGCTTCTGCCCTCTGAATCTGTGACAGCACGCTTCATCTCTGGGAGAAGAAGCAACTTTCACCGCACCACAGACAAAATAGCACTCAACCAGTAAGACATTCATAAAGATTATAGAAAACAAAGTGCGGGAGACTTTCCCGCCTCAAAGAGATGGGGCTTATTTCCAATCTCAAAACGTCGTCAAACTGTGAATCCAAATGTGTCCCCTCATACAAAGAACTTGAAGAAGTATGTTCGCAGTGCTATGCGGATCGGCCGCCTACAGCTAAGCTCTGCTGTTGGAACTCCATTTTGGGGCTATCAGCGAGAGGCCTGGTACTGGGTCTCTGGCTGCTTTGTTATAAATTCCTTGCAGCCGGTAAGTGTGCACGAGTGACTTGGGTTTCTCCCATGAGCCTGGACTGCCGTCAGGGGTGTGAGTCTCTGGCTAGGCCCCTCTCTCTGGGTGTGTGGTCCAGCGGAGCAGGTCCACCCTGTCACCCCAGCATCCTGCCTCCAGATCAAGACGCAGACTGACTGACGTGAGATTGAATCCCAGCTCTACACCTCCATGGCTACCCTATGTGGCACATAAACTGTCTGCAAGTCTAAATTCACATTTGTAAATCCCAGTAAGAGTTGCTCAGTGAAAGCTGGTTGCTGGTATAGTCTTTCCGCACAGGACTGCTAAATTATCAGAAGATCAAGCCCGAAGTTGTCAAATGTCCCAATCAAGTCCATGAGTGGTGTAAACACAAACATGGGAAAGCAGCTGCAGAACACCGAGCCACTTACATTCAGGGAAGCAGCGCTGTGCACACCAGCTCTGAAACAAGGCCCAGGGCCACCCCAGAGCACAGGGTGTGTCCACCCAGAGGTCATGGGCAGGGCCACACCGCAATGCAGCCACCGCTCGCCAGAAGTCCTAGAGGGCCTGGTCCTGAGGCCTCTCCAGGAGGAGTGGGCACCGATTCAGCTGTCAGGCACCCAGCACACCCCTCAGAGCAGCTCTCTGGCTCCACAGCCCTGGCACGGGCCCAGCTCAGCTCTGCGAGGTGCCCGGAGTGCACCCGGAACTCTATTTCTGGGGAAATTCATGAAAAAAAAACAAACAATGAAGACACCTGCTTAAGACCATTTCCTCTCTAGCTGGATTTGGCCTCTCCGGGGCAGTGCTTTTGGTGTAGTGGGGTGTGCAGCACTGGATGGGACTCAGGGCCATCCTCCGTGTACCACTCCTGCAAACCTATGTGCCCCTGCTCCGTGACCTCAGTACCAGGATGCCCAGGTGCAAGCCTGGGCACCCCCAGAGCCAGACACTGCCCGGAGAGGGACTGCCAGGTCTGACGGCAAGAAGACACCTTTCCAGGAATCAGCCCAGTGGAGCTTTCCCTGACCAGAGGGCGAGAGCACTGCACACCAGGCAGTCGCCACCTAGAAAATAACTTGTCCACAACAGTGCATGCGTAGAAGATGTCTCACCACAGATGCTGGGGAACTGCTGGAATGATCATCTTCTGCTTCTTCAAATTTGGCAAAATCATCCACTGGGGAAGAGTTGAGGAGACAGTCATGCAAAAGCTGTTCCAGGGAAAAGTCGGGATAAACAATGCGGCATTTCATGCTCACTGGGTCCTCCCTATGTTTCTGATACATTACAATTTTCAGCTCTGTAAGCATGTGTCACACATTGCGATTTTATATTAAAGACAATAATCACTTCCAAATCTAGGTAATATTCACAGTTTTCATTTTTGTCTCAGGGTATCACAAATGTTATGACTTCTACGCTTTCACAAAACCTGCATCAGCCTCTGACAGTTACTACGGCAATCTGAGCCTTGTTCCAAAGGGAACAGGCAGCACCACTGTGTTCCTCACAGTGAAACGAAGAGACTGTTAGAGACCAAAGGTGACACCGGTCTCTCCAGCCCAGGGCCCTTGGTCTTGCTGCAGCCCCCTGCCCCTCTGAGGTTCTGCCTGACTTCTCCTGGCTCCTGGAGCACAGGCCTGTGTCGGGAGCAGCAAGCATTTTATGCACTTAAAGGAAGCAGTGTCTTACTACATTGAGCCCTCCACTGGAGAGCTGCAGCTAACTCGCCAATTTATACAATAATTTTTAAAAGGTATCTTGAAGTCAGTCCCCTGCCCCCCAAATGCCCCTAACCTAGGTTTCTACTTTCTATTTATTTGTTTCCTTCATGGAGTTTTTTACAGTGAAATAAATGCTCAGCACTGAGGCTGAAGTACATCTTCAAAGCTAATGCGAACAAGAGAGTCTAATTGGAGAGGGCACTGGTCCTTTCTCCTGCCTCCTACTACGTGAACTACTTCCCTGATTAACAGGAATCACAGGAAGTGTCTCCCACCTCTGTGTGTCAATGGGAGGTGCATCTGGCTGCTGACTAGTTAAGCTCTGATTACATATGCCAGCAACGAGTTGCTATGGCTTCACTCACAGAGGACACTATGTTCACACCTGCCACACCAGGCCCAGCACGGCAGGGCCCCTCACATTCAGAAGTGCAACGAACAGACAACCTGACTCTCTTGGATGGAAGGTGCAGCTTTGGGGGCAGAAAGCATCCATTCGGTCAGAAACCAGCCGGGCGGAGGCAGCTCCATGGCCGTGCACATCCCTCAGCGGCATCAGGGAAGGGCGAGCAGCTCTGGGCATCACAGGCCCAAGGGTTTCCTGGCAGGTGGACAGAACACAGGGACGAATCACCTAGGTCTGCCTGCACCTCACTATCACAAATACACACAGGAGGACAGATGGCCATTCCAATGATCAATTAGGGGACCAAGATGTGGAGGCATGGGTCAGAGGGGTGGGAAGTGAGGGGAATTAAGACGCATTACAGACATGTGCCAACATCCTATGATTATCAGGTACTGCAAATGTATGACTAGAAAGTCAAATAGTAATAAAAAAGAAAAAATTACATCCCTGGTCTCTAACGTGGACACTATGTTGCATAAGTTGTTTTATAAAATAAATGTGTGCTGTATTTTATTTTATATAGACAATTAGGCAAATAGAGTATGTAGAAATCTGGAAACTGGTTTATGTATTTCTCCCCCAGAGAAAGATGCCACTTAAAGTTGAATATTTAAAGTTGTGGCTCGTTGTTATAAAACAAGAGGAACAGGGGAATACCTTATTTTATATACTAAATCGAATACTGTGTGAAAATAGAGGATTTCTTTCCCTGTTAATCAAGTATTATAGTTTCACAGAATTTCAGTCTTAGCAGGAAGAAGCAGAGAATCGGTGCCATTTGGTCTGCTCCAGCGTGGGTGTGAGTCCTCGTGTGGAAGAAACACGGCTGGGCAGCCACACCTGGCAGTGTGAACACGAACTTCTGTTTCTGATGCCTAATGTGCTTCACTTGGTAAAGTTTCAGAAAGGGAACGATCTCATGGTAAATTTCTAAACGTACTATAGTATAAAATAGTATGGAATAAAAAATATAGATATATACACATACATATAGTCCAACCCTTCATGTTCATTATCTAAGTTGCTCATTTACGTTTTGTTCTTTCACGCATTCAGTCACGAGTAGTACACTCACGCAAAGATGTGCACTCCAGTCTGAACCCCTCACGTGCAGATATCCTGGCAGCGTGAGTCACTCCTCTGCTTCCTTAGCAAAAGGGGCTCTCCAGTTTACCCCAAGAAATGGGTGAGGGTGAGCAGGTCAGCTTGCCCTAGATGCTTAATGCCTGCCATGACCCCTCAAGACAAAAAGAAAATGGAATAAAAATAAAAGCAATGGTAGACTAATGGGAGCACTGGTTAAACCCATCGCTACACGGATTTTATCTCCTCATGTCACACAGGTGGGCTGGCGGGACTGTGGGCCAGGCCCAGGGCTATCCAGCCAGTACTGTGCTTAGGGGACAACAAAACATAACCTTGAGTCCCATGTGTAAAACGCTGCAATTCTCCAGCCTGGCTGAGGTCACCTACAGTTCTCCAAACTGTGACTGCAGAAACTGCATCTTTCTCTGGGGGAGAAATGCATAAACCATTTCCGGATTTCTACATACTCCCTTTGCCTAATTAAGAGGCTATGAAGACTAATGGCCCACAGCAAGGCTGAAGGTCATGAAGACCCCTGCCTGGGAGGCATCATCCTACAGGTAAGGGTTCTGGAAGATGGAACACGAGGGAAGCCGGTGAAATGCTACCAGCCGATAATTCATTTAAAATGCAAGACAGAGGAGGCAGCCAGGATACATCCCGAGTGTCGGGAAGGATGGTCTCACCTGCGCATCCAGTTGGAACCAAGGAAACTTTCCTTGCCTGCCTCTAACCAAGTCTGACCTTTGGTTCTCTGAGGACTTCAGTTCTCCCTCTCACAGGTCCTTCCCTCACCACACTCCTGCTGCAACCTCATCGGCTGCTCACCACAGCCCGGGCAGCACGCCCAGCAGCCCAATAGTCTCACTGCTGCGTCACCCCGGGATCGGAGTCTCCTCCTCCGCTGAGTGCAATCCCCGTGCCAGGAACTCTGCACCTTTGCACGCACCTTCCCCATCATGAGCATGCCAGTGTCCCCACTACGGCGGCCACATTTCGGGAGGCGAAGATGAGTCAGAGACAGTGCAGGAAGTGAACAAACCACGCGGCCACGAGGTGCTGCCCTGCCCACGGAGGAGGAGGCCAGCGTGGCAGCTGTGTGGAATCCCTGACGAGGGCGAGTGGAAGGCTGTGGTCCCTGCCTGGAAGCACACGGATGAGAGGCGCCCCTCCAGGCTCCCCCAGCTGCCGCGGTGCCCAGCCCCTCCTAAAACAAACATGCCAGGGTCCCCTGCCGAGCAAGCTCATCTTCAGTGTCTGCTGCTGACATCATGCACATATAAGCTGAGGAAAGCGTGTAGCTCGTGTAGCACGATAAGACAACACACAGATGGGTGCAGACAAAGTCACGGCACCGAAACGTGAGTTTTAAGCAGCAGCAAATTGCCACAGCTGCAGCAGCACCTCTGTCATCAGAATCCTAAAGAATAAGCACATTTTCAGTTATTTCATCAAGCTGGTCAACCAACAATGAAAGTCTATCAAAATCGCTGCGAAAGTTTCCTGCAGAGCATTGCCGGCCATGCCATGTGCCCCACTTGGCCGTTCTGTCACCACTGCTTGGTAACCTGTATCCTTTGCCCATTAGCCTGCGGATGTTAAGGCAGCACACCACTCAGCCTGTGAAATCTCAAGCACAGCTCTAACAAGGTGGGCACATGAGCGACATGGTGCGTGGTCACTCATGGCTACACAGCCGTGAGAGGCAAATCTCATCACGAGGATGGGAGAATTCCTAGTGGGTGTGCAGAGCCCAGGGCTGGAAGGGCTCGTGTCAGTGTTAAAATGATGCACTCGGAGATAGCGTTAGGAAGGGAGTGCAGTCTCACCTCACCGTCCTGACATCACATCTGCTATTTCACAGAGTTTCTGCCAGCTAAGTCACGTGCAAGCCATTAATCCACCCAGTCCATCCAGCCAAAGGCCTAACCGCACGGAAAAATAACCCCGCTTCTGGAGAAAATGAAGATGGCCAGGTAACCCTAAGGCAAGAGACATGGCCACAAATGATAAGCCATCCCTTGAGCAATACAAGCTCAACATGTTGGATGTTATTTAAACCTATGGAGAAAAGTATCCATTGCATGCATAGTGTGTTATTTAGGAGAAAGAGATGTCACTAAGCAAGTATCAGCAAGGACAGTTAAAGTATGTGCCATGATATTACATACGTTGACTGACTTAGAGGCAGTAGAACCGCAATGAGCATAATATTTTGGAGAGTACTTTGGGGTCTGTGACATCTCCGGAATACCACAATACATTTTAATCTATACTGCACTAAAATCTGAAGATTTAGAACTCAGTGTAAGGCTCAATGATTAGCAATTCAAAGCTGTCCCCATAAATCACAGTCACTCAGGAATCCACAGCACACGTCGTGACTTTGTAATTGTCGACCTGTCTCTCAGAGCTCAGAATGGAGAACCGTGTGGATTCGCAGGCAGAACTTCAGTGCTTTGCTGCAGGTGAGCAATGACACAAACACTCCTCTCCTTGACAACCTCCCCAAATTCAGTCAGCAAACCACCAAGGTTACTGCTAGCTCGGTGCTGTGCAGGCACAGACTGTGGCTCTTAATCTGTTCTCGAATCACGGCTCTCAAGACCATCAGGGGAAAACTAGAGCTGACCAGGCCAACCAATACCTATTTTAGTACTAAAAGCTCATGCTAGAATCTACCAAGACACAGCTCCAAGGGGGAACAAGTGATAGAAGTCAGTAAACCCTGGAAAAGATGGAGACAGCTTAACCTTTAGTTTACAGAACAGATACAATGCCTGGTACATTGTTGGTGGTGGGGATAGAGAGACTGGCAAACCTGTCAGTGGTCTTTCCAGCTTCAGGATGAAAAGGAAGTGGACAAATCCCAAGCAGAAAATACCTGTAAGCACAGGAGCCTTTGGCAGCAAAGAAGGGAAGCCAAATGCTCCCAGGTGAGGGAAGCTCACCACAGCTTCCTAGAGGCAGCAGAGTGCAAAACAAGTGGGGTTTGCTGGGTGAAGTCTTTGTCCTGGAACAGAGAGGCATGGCCGGCAGGGTGTAGCTCAGCACACCAGCACCCCCTCCTGTGTGAGAGCTGGATGTCGCTGACTCCACCACCTAGGTGGCAGAGACTGGACTTAGAGAGACACTGGGGCTTGTTACCACCCTAAGAGGATGGGGAGAAAAGAAAAGCTACATTAGAGTTGACGGAGTGTGGTTTCTGTTTCTTAACAGAATGGCTCAAACGGAAGTGTGCATTGCAAGGAAATAGGCTTGGAGACTGAAGAACAAGATTTTTTGACAGTTGCTGAGTTAGGAAGAAGTTGCTAAGTCTCTGAGCGACTGGGGGCTAGTGCGGGCCAGTTCTGTCCGGTGGGGCTGGGTTCCAGCATGACTCCCACAGGAGGGTAGCAGGTCCCAGTTGTAGCAGGTTCCTGCGGCCCCTCTGCCCACCTTGCTCACTGCTGGATGCCAGCTGAGCACCAGGCTCTGCTCCAGGGTCCACTGGGTTTTCTTCTGGGGCCTTGTGCCTCTGCAGGAGATAAATAAGTTACCCTTTGAGCAGCCTAGAGCCAGGACCTGTGGGCTGGTGCTCCTTACGAGCTGCTGTGCTGAGTTTCTTCGTTACTTTGGTGACAGAAGGGCCATAGAAAACCGTGTTAAGGGAAAGATAACTGTCCACTTAGAATCCAAGACAAAGCAGAGACCCTCTGGGAAGAAGTTGTGGATGTCCTGAGAGCAGCGCATAGGCAGCAAGAATCCCTCTCACTTCCTACCAGTCGCCTTTTGACTTCAGACCTTCCTGATCTCTTCCTATCTTGGTTCAGTTTCCTCGACTTTCCATCATTTTCCTTCTTTTCACCTCACCTCTCCCACCAGGTTCCTCTCATGCTGCACCTTCTTGTTCTGGAAGACGGTGGGGGAGGCGTTGAGACCAGTGTCCTGCAGCAGCCCCTCCTCCTGTCCACAGCCTGGTTCTGTATTTCTTGGTCTTCATTTGAAACAGCAAAGTGTTTTCCCCAAGGTGCTCCACCCCACACACAGCCAGTCTGCGCACCGGGCGCAACCTTGTAGATGCAGTGTGCTCCCAGTTGTACCCCAGCTTTCATGGGGAGCCTCTCCTAGGAGCACTGGCCTGGGACCCTGGAGTGTGTCATTGAAGACCTCTGAGGAAAGCAGTATCTGGTCCCCCAACCCAGAAACAGAACGTCATAGTCTCCAACAACTTTATTAGTCTCTGAAATGGCAAAGGTCTGAACAACTGTCTTCCTGGAGCTTAAAGTCATCTTACATGGAAACCAAGGTGATGCTTGGCTCCAAGTCGCCTTCTTGGAGTCTTTAGATGGTTACAGATATTTAGGATCTCGATCCCAATATCGCCATGGTTTCTTACACGCTAGCGCTTCTTCTATAGGTGAGTTTAGATACCAAATCGTGATGTATTGCTATAAGCAACAGGGCAATACACCCGCACTCATCACACACAGCCATTGCTTGATGGCAGCGCCCTGATGATGGGCTGTGAGATGACCTCATGGTGCAAGGATCCTGCTGTGTATCTGCACAAACTGCTGGGGGTATCACGTCACTACCTGAAACTGCAGTTTCTTGGATGACAGAGGCGAGCCTGCTGCCGGGAGCCTGAGAATCCGACTTCCGTCCCTTCTGCGCTTCACTTGTCAGGTCAGCCTCAGCCTCCCCGGACCTGCCGTGACCGGACTGCAGAGTGGCTCTCACTGGGTGCAATGTTTCACTTCACCCCTTCCTGCCAACCTCTGCTACTCACATCTCTACCCGAGGGCAGGTCCTGGGTTTGCCTCCTGGCTTTTCCACTTGCAAAATTGTACAATATGCGGCAAGTTACAGGGTATCTCTGGGGCACAATTTCCCTGTCAAATAAAGCAAAGCTGTCGACTTCACAAAGTTTTCTTGACTCAACACCACCTGGCCCATTGTGAGAACAATGCCCAGCCTTCCTCTCACCTGCCATGCTGACCGTCCACGTCAGGGAACATTCATCTCCTTCCCAGCCCCATGCCCAAGGCTCTGAGAGAACTCAGCAGCTCTGGACACCTGCACACCACTCTGCACTGCCCGGCCATGCAGTGACAGCAGCCTCTCCGCTGCAAGACCACTCCTCCCTGGCTGCTGGGTTTGACACTTGCCTCGGTCGGATCTGGCACTCCTAACCTGCCCCATTGGAGTGACTCCTTGTCACTGCATTTGGGAAGGCTGCATGAGTTCCTCTTGCCATTTGGGGACTGAACTTGGTCAGCTGCTCACCGTCAGGGTGACTGAAGTGTCCTCATGTCCCTGTCACTTCTGCTCCATCTTGGTGCTCCTGCCTGCTCCCCCCACCCTGGGGCCTTTACCATATGCATGTCGCATGAACCTGAGACACATGTGTCCAGCCTACAAGATTCAGCACAGTGATTGTGCTGCCTTGCTGCATGAGCTTTTCTAGGCCAGCATATTAATGGTGAGGAGGTAATTCCATGGACATCATGTAAGATATTAGCCATAAGAAGCCATCACGTAATGCTGCCAAGTGCAGGAAAGGGTGTTTCTCCCCTACGATACAATGCCCCTGGCACTTAATGCTGCTTCTGAATTTCAGCTTGTAGGTTATTATTTTTCTCTGTTATGACACCTCTGCATATGGAGAGCCTGGGCAATATTTCGGTTAATAAAGTTTTCCTATTGACAGCATAATCCCAGAGTGCATAAGAGAGTACAGAAGGCATGAGTTACAAGGTCCGAGGACCAAGGGATGGGAGACCCTCTGCCCTCGGTGTAAGGGACGCACCCCTCGCCTCCCTCCCACCTCACTATGCAAGCCTCTGTGTTTAGTGCCCTTTTCACTGCAGCTTCTCAAAGCTGTCACAATTCCTTGATAATCTTGTTCATCATGCAGTCAGTGGGACTCTTTTAACTGAACAGGACAAACAGCACATTACCCGGTACCTGTCCCTCCATTGTTTGTTCCTCACTGAGCCTGAGCCTGGGGTCCTCGCCCTCGGCTCCTCTGGGGACGAGCGCCTTCCCACAAGGCCTCAGTCATCTCTGCTTCCAGGACCGCAATGCCAGGCTCTGCAATGGCTTTATTTAGGGCTGGCGGCACAATTCCACCTTGCATTGCATATTGGGAAATACTTTCCCTAAACATATTTCTGCCGCTATATCCCTGCCCCCATTTTCAGTATTGCTACTATCTTATTTTATAGTTCGTGTTTATGACACTGATGCTTACATTCACGTGGTCAGGAGCACCTGAAACCTCGGATCGTTTTGGGGTGAGTAGAGAGGGGAAGGGAAATAGAAGAGAATCAAGCTGTGTCATGAGCTTGAGGCTGCTCGCTCAGCTGAATGCAACCACCATGGACACCAGTCGTGTACCAATAGAAAAATAGAACTAAAAAAAGTTTCCAGCTATATCTGGAGAATCAGCACAGCTACGTCAGAGCTATGTGACACATGCAACCCAGCAGGTAAATTGTGACAAATATTAATGTCGTTTTCCCTTTCCCATTGATTATAAATTCTACCTTTAATTACACCGCTCCCCTCATCGCAATGCTGCCAAGCGCGGTTCCAGCAACAGAAAAGCATCCTGGAGCAGACTGGCTCTTTTATCGCGAAGGGACTCTGTCAGTGCTCCTGGTGCCTGCACATGCCAGGAATGGCCCTGTGACTTTATTAAAATGCAGATTTAAAGCAGCAGCTCTGAAGTACAGACTGACATCCTACATTTCTCGGAAGGTCACAGGTGGTGTCAAGGCTGCTATGATTTGGAAAGCAACAGACAAAATTGTTTCTCAATAGATGTATGACATCTGATTCTGAGTCAGTGAGAAAAGCACCGAGCTCCACACAGCCTCAATCTGGAGCTGACTCTGGAGCCTGATTTCCTCCATGCTTACTTCTACCCAGAGCCTAGACCCATCCAGATCTCTGTGGGAAACCACGGAAAAGATCTTGATGCTTTGCAAAAGTCTGAGAGAGACTCCTTCTCTCTAAGAATGGTTAATAATTATCAAACACGTGGATAGTACGTTTTCAGGAAAGACAATGCTTCCTTCTCTGTGTATGGACGTTTCCCACCTGGGTGGACGGTCTGCACTGTTTTCCCTTACACACGCATAAAGGGGATGCACCCACTGAGTAAATTAAGAATTAACAGCACCTAGGAGGTTCTATATCCATCCTAAAACACAGAGTTGTTCACCTAAAACACATTCTCTCAGAAGCTTTGTGGAACACGCAAGTGTCAGCGTGGCACAGCTAACCCAGCGGGCTGTATACGCTCTGTGCACTCGGTGCCCTCAGGCCTGGCCCATTCTCTCCTCTGCCCTCTGTGGGCCCACGCGGGTGCAGCTGCCAGCCACACTTCCCGCACACAGCACCTCTGGCATCTGAAAGCAGCCAGGATCGCCCTGCCGAGAGCCCCAGGTGACCTCCTCCCACCTGAGTCACGTGCACAGCGGCTCCCCAGCCCTGCCGCACCGCTCGGTTGTCTCACCCCCACGTGCACTCTCTCCGAAGGTCTTTTAGGTTTAAAAGTCCAAATTTCTCTATTTCGCCTTCAAGCTCCTTTGTCATTTTGGGTCTGATTTAAATTGTCTAATCTCTTATTATTTATTATGTTGCAATAAGTCAACTGCAAACTTATCAGTGTGCCCTAAACATGCCTTTGGGTTTTCAAAACCAGTTTCTCTGGAGATGCTCCATGATCTGGAATGACCTTGGTTATTTCTGCCTCTTAAAACCCTGTGCAGGAGAGGGTGGAGGAGCTGCACATCTCTCTGTCGCTCTCCTCCTGGAGCCATGCACCCCAGCCAGCACCCATCCAGAGCCCCAAGCGTTTTCTGAGTCGAACCTCAGCAATACGGAGCCTGCAGAGTCACTCCAGTCTGCCCTTGTGAGTCGATGACCACCGGGCTGGGTGCATGTGGTATTCACTCATTTAATTTGCAGGAACATTTGAGAGGATAAACGCAAAGCCACCCTCAGACTCAGTAGCAATTTTGTTCCACATTAAATAAGTCATGAAGGGAAAATTCAGAGATTCAGAACTCAGTCCTAACTTCCTAGCCTGTGCTTTCTACAGGGGAAGACCTTTCCAAGAAGGACCAGAGGGTACCCTTGTTTCCTCTCCAGGAACACAGACACACACTTCCTTGTAATTTGGGGTAGACCCACGTGACCCAGGGCTTATGCACCCAATGCCCTGGGTAGGAATGAACCTGAGGGAGAAGCTTTTGTAGCTCAAGACCCTGTCTCTGCTTTCAGCCCTGGAATATGTATTTTTTTATCTCTGGTTTAAAAAATCCATTTTAATTGCTCAGGAGGGCTTCCTCTAGCAACATGAATCAACCTCGCCATAGCAATAACTTAATTTCCGTCAGAAGTTTTACAGGTATTATTTCTATGCCTTCCTAAGACACAAATTGTTTATAGGTCTTAGGAGAGCTTGGTCATTCAGCTATTATTGAAAACTGGATTCCTGTGGTGGATTAGATCTCTCAGACAACAGTGTGGATGGGACACAGTGACGTGTTTCCCTGAGAGCAGGTCCCTCCTGCACTCACCCTGTGCTGCGAACAGGTAAGGATGCTGCCCGGATTAACTGCTCCAGCACGATCATGTCCTGGGGAGGGCAAACTGAGGGCACCACTGGAGAAACTGAGCAGATCTGGCCTGGAAAGTGCCGCTGGAGGAAACAGAAGTGAGGAACTTGGAGTCTGTGACTTGGATCTGATTGGATCTCCAGCAACTCGGCTGGATTTGGTGGCTTGGAGTCTCTGTCATCCCTCTCTGCCCACCCCAGACACCGCACACATGGAGGCACTTTTCCTAAACATGGTCTTTGGCTTTTCACATCTCCTAAATAAGACATCAGCAGTGGCAGTCTGACCTGCTCAGGAGAGGAGAGCTGGACGGGTGCACAGAGGTAGGCGTGGGGTCTCAGACACACCTGCGGCCTTCAGCACCTGTCAGCTCTGGAATCCCCTGTACCATTGGCAGGTGAGCAGCCCAAGCCGTCCTTCCCACCTTGCTGACCCACAGCTCTTTTGCTCCAGTGTGCAAATAATCCGCTCTCCTCCTGAGCTGCTGTGGGCTCCCTGTAAATGCAAGAACTGATTCACATTCCGGCTACACAGGAAGGAGGAGCTAAGAGGTGACCAGGGCCAGAGCAGCCACCCCTGGGTCAGCTCCAGGGACGGTGTCCCTGTGGCCGGTGGAAGCAGGGTGCTGTCCCTTGAGAAGCTCGCCAGCCAGCAACAGGGAGCCTTCTAGGACCACCCTGCCCTTGACTAAGCCTTCCCTTTCCGGCATGGCTGGGGCAAGGTTGCGGGAGGCAAGAGAGAGGGACAGGAAGGGCTCCCAGTTGTGCACGCTGGAGTTCTGGAAGACAATATCCTCCATCCATCCACTGTATACATCCTGCCCGACAACATGGGTCCCAAAACTACTGACAGACCTGTCCCTGTATTTCTGCTGCTGGGACTGCAGATAAGAAAAGCAAATGGCTGTTGGCCTGGCATCCAGACCAGGTTTGTGAGAGCAGGATGTTTTCCCAAACGCCCTCCATTCTACTAATAATGCACTATGACTAAGGGCAAGTTCTGGTGCTCACGGGGTGCTGGAGTACGGAGAATGAAGCACAAAATGAACACAGTGAAGTGGACACACTCGCGGGACAGGAGAAGGGCGAATTTTGCAACGCCAGGACATGGTGTGCATGGAACCCTGCACCAGCCTGAGAGGGGAGCACAGGAGGTGACCACGAGTCCGTCCCTCGAGCGGATGGAGCCCAGGCCTCACCCCTCTGCTTGCTGCCTGCAGGGTCCGTGCCCGGAGGTTACAGGGCAAATGGTCCCTCAGCACTTCCGGATGGCTGGGAGGGCCCAGAGCCCTTCTGTGGCATGAAATTGAAGTTTTCTGGTGTGGGCGTTTCACAATTATGTATTTTCAAAGGGAATATAATAACATGTTACTAACTTTGCCAGGAAGTAGCATTTGGAGGATGCATTCCAAATAATTTGAGCAGACTGCATTATGGATGTGTTATTGTTGGGGTCCTAATACAGCAAAAGACAGATGATTTTAATATAAGGCTATTATGGCTAATGAGAAGGCAGGCCAATATTGCTAATTATATAATTTATTTCCTGTGTGTGGTTGGGATATGCTTTTTCAGACCATTAGGGGTGTAAAAATGGGATGGCAATTCTGGTGTCGCTTTAGAGTGTGTAGTGGCTTCTCCCCAGAGTGCGTAATTAGGCATCTAGCTTGTTACTGAGAGTGTGTGCAACTCGCTGAATTTCTAGCTAATTTCTACCTTTGCTAGGAGGGCCATGGAAGGCTTAGAACTGCCATAATGCACGGCGTCTGCAGGGCCCTTTGGGGGACTCTAGTGCTGGAGAAGCCCGGAGGACGGGGTGGCTGTCAGCGTGCTCAGCACCGCAGGCTCCAAGGCTCCCGGAACGTGAGCTTCCAGGCAGGCTCCGGGCCTGAGGTGTCCGAGCCTGTCTTGAGAGTTTACCCTAGAGTCAGACCTTATCTTTCCCGTGGCCAGTCTCTATCACTGTCTCCAGTGCCTGTTTGCCTCTATGCTAAGGGGCCAGGGACTCCTGCTGGTCTCCCACTCCTTCATCTTCCATCTGGTGCAATTTCTTGGATGCTCCCTTCAGGAGCCCTTGCCTGTCTGAGAGCCATAAGCAGTCCTGGACTCTCAAGTTCGCCCCAGCACTTCACCTCCCCTTTACCCAAAGACTTTCCCCAGAAAGCCTCTCACTCCGCAGCACACCTGTCCACTCGGACCCGACACCATCATTTCCTTTATCACCGTTGCCTTTTCCATGGTGTTCAACAAGAGGGACAGCTCGGGCTGCTCTCCCTAGCCCCTAATCATTGTTTCCACACCTGTCACCTCTGGACCAACACCTGCTCCTTCCCCGGCTTTGCCGATTTGATGGCAGTGGCCAAGAGAGGCAGGAGTTCTCAGACAACAAGGCTGCAGACTCTCTCGCTGCCTGGGATGCAGTGCTGAGACTTTCCACACTCTGCCTTAGTTTGTCTGTCTCATTCTGAGAAAGACTATTTTTACTAAATCACAAAATGCAATCTTGACTTTTCTAATAACAAGCGGTGACTTCTGAACTACCTTCTTCTAACTGATTTGGTACATATAAGGACGCAAACTTAGTGGGAAATGCCGCTAAGATGCAGAATCAATACACTGAGAGTGAAGTTTCCATATGATGCCAACATCATAATGACTCAAGATACAAATGCAGTAAATCACGCACTGCTCGGCATTGCCCAGGCCACACTGGGCCATCCCGGTGGCAGTGTGATCAGAACTGAACTGATGAGTTCCTCTCCTCTGGTGACACCAGAGCCATCCCAACAGCATAATGCTACACACTTCTCAAAGTGTGGGCTCATGCAAAAGACCCCACTCCATCACCAGTTGTGTCTAGGTTTGTGTGAGCCTACTCAATGCTGTTCCCACAACAGCACAATCGCCTAATGCATTTCTCACAGTGCATCCATTACTGAAGGGCATGCGATGGCCTTCTGGAAATCGAGGGCAATCTTGTGTGCAGTGGAGATGCAGCAGCATGAAGGACATGCTGATTTCTGCCTGCAGGAAACTGCATGTGTTCCTAGACACGCACGGGAAACACAATCAGAAAGGATGGATATACGAAACAGGAGACCTGGTGGATCGTGACTTCTATGCCCATGTTCATTGGAGATAGGAGTTGAAGCATGAGTAGGGAAATGAGTGAGGAGAGAAGAGGTGGGGTGCAGAGTTCCAGGCAGGATTTGCAAGGGGCCATCAGATAGAGAAAAGCAGAGAATATTTGCTAAATTTTAAAAAATGCAAAATATCAGAAAAACTGGGTGAGCGATCTTAGACGATGCTGGAGAAGTAGACTGCAGTCTTCTCTTACAGATCAGGGGCTCAGAAAGGCATCCGTGGCAGTCAGTGCGGACAGCATGACAGACAGGACCAGGTTAGTGGGAAGGATGACTTTAGGAGGGATGAAATGAACCAGGCATCAACTGTGGGCCAAATCCAGGGGAGAGGACCTCAGCCAGCTCAAGAGAAAGGGGGCATCCATAGCAGGAGAGAAGTAGCCACATATGAGGAACACAGGGAAGTTTATTGATGGGTATACAACACGAAGGAGAGCGAAGTCACACACCGGACAGCTGAGTGGGGAACTGTACTGGAAAGGGAGCCTGGGTGTGTGTGTGTGTGTGTGTGTGTGTGTGTGTGTGTGTGTGTGACACAGAAAGAGAGGGAGATAGAGACCCAGAGAGACGGGAGAATAGTGGCAGTAGTGATTTGGGGTTTGGACACTGTTATAGCTTGTATCTAGAAGTCCCTCCGGAGCTTCATGTGTCTAAAATGGAGATTTTCAGAGCTGGCTTGGTCAAGGGTGTGTAATACTGAGATTAAGGGTGCATGGCCTGGATTTGAATTAACATAGCTCTGGATGGGGATAATGGAATCTCCACCCTTGGTGTGGGTGGCACCAATCAGTAGGCTCATAGCCTGGATAAAGGGAGAGGGGGAAAGCAGGCTACTGCTGCTGCTCACTGTCTCCTGCCTGCTCTTCCATGACTATTTCTCCTCTGAGATGCCCCTCTGCCAGGTTGCCCTGCCTTAGAACCAGCAAACTATGGACTGAACCCTCTACAGACTATGAGATGAAACAAACTTCTTCTCCTTTAACTCTGAGTGTCTGGTATTTTTCTCAGGAATGGACCCAGAGGATTAGAAAAGCAGCTTCCAAGAAGAAATCACAAATGGTCCCGTGCTTGGCACTACACAGATCAGGGGCAGTGTGACAGGAACCTGCTCTGTGAATCAGGGCTGGAGCGGTGGCCCAGCAAGAAGAGCTGAAGATCGGGCCACAGAAGCCTCAGGGACATGTGGGCCCTGGAGGTACCTTATGCACTTTTAAGCTGCTAAGCAGGTAGAGCACAGAGAGCAGAGAGAGGCGGAAAGGGTCTGGTCGGGGAGGTGACACACCTAGGAGGGTGAGGAGAGCAGACGGCATAGCGCTGTCATGACTGTGGTGAACAGCGGGATCCAGCCAGTTGGTAGCTGGGGGGCCAGGGGCCACTGGACAGGTTTGGCAGGAGGACAGGGAGAAAGCTCCATCCTTCACCCTCTGCTATGCGTTCCTACACACAATCACGTCTCCAGAAAGAAATGTGTGCGTGCAGAAAATGAAAAGTGAGCTTTTTAAGCTCCTACCTCTTGCTGTGTTGTTTCTACTGTCAAAAGGGACCTTTCCTTTTTAGGGTAAAACAGCTTCATGACACAGTTCTCACGCAAAACTCCCCTCCTCCCAACTGGAGCCTGCCAGTGCCCATGCAGTCAGTTTAGGTGGTCAAGGTGCTAGGCGTCTTTATTTCCCTATCTTCCTTCTTATCTTCAGTTCCTCTGATTCCTCTTTGTCCCTGTGCATGCTGCATTCTTTTGCAGTTAATTCCTTCAGTCAATACTTGTTGAGAATCTACTGAAATGCATATCCTTCTGCCTCTGCAAATGCTTCCAAAGCACAAATTACACAGATCTTTAGAAAAGGCCTTCCCAAGTGTAGAAGTGAAGAAGCCTGGGATAGGGCACGAAGGTGCAAGCCTCTAACCCTAGCACTCTGGGAGGCCAAGGCAAGAGAATGACAAGGTTGAGACCAGCCCGAGCAGCTACATGACTTAGTGAGACCTGGTTTCAAAACAATAAAACAAAACAAAATAGAACAATCTGGAGATATACCTCCGTGAGAGGGCTCACTGCAATCTTTAGTGCGACAAAGTAAATGAAAAACAAAGAATAAAGTCCCATTCCACACAGCCATCCAGGGTGCAAGCAGAAAACACCCATCACCTTTGCAGTCTGAAAGTCTCTGCTGCTGAAGAGAGGAGAGCAAGATGTTTGGTACCGTAATGTTCAGAACACCAAGCTCATTGCCTTCCAGAAGTGCTGAACAACAAGAAACAAAACCTAGGTACACTTGGTTTGTTCTTGAACTCTGAAGAAAGTTGTACACTGTACCTATGAGTGTTAATCCTCAGACCATAAAATAGAATTCTAATTGAAAAATGTGCAACGCTTACTCGATCATCTATAACTTGATATAATGTGCTGATAACTTCTTAACATTACTGATTATGTGGAACTCTATCTCTGTTATAATTTATTGGTTGAACACTAGTGCCCGTAGCAGTACTCTCTTAATTGTTAGCAGAGTCCTTAGCAGAATCCTCTTAATTTTCATTAAATCTACCCATAAACATTTAACATCAGTTTTTCTATCAGTGAGTGCACTTTTGAAGGGTTGCTATTTTAAATATCACTCTCACTAGACTCTTCATTTGTTTTGGAATTAAAGGGAAATAAAATATTGCATGACTTGTCTGAAGTTTTTGAGGCAGATAAGCAGCTGGAGACTTTAGGTAAGTGGGTTCAGAGCATTTCAGCGTTGTCCACAAGATTGATACAACCCAATCAGCTTGGAAATATCACCTCAGACCAGAGACAGATGGACACCATGACACTGTGCTTTTCCAGGTATCAGGTCAGGAAGTTCTTTGACTCAATGATTCTGTCACACAAGGTAATGCATCAGTCAATTTCAATGAAAAGAATACTAAATCCTCTATTAGTCCAAAAAACTGAAGTCAATATTGCAGTGCCTCCAGAGTGGCTTCCTGATGGTGCCTCAAATGCAGGCGTGAGGGCGAAGACTTCCTGTGTAAAATGCCACATAGAATTCCAGTCCCCAGAACACCCTGAATCTTCAAATCATAAAGGTGACTGCCTAGGATTGCCTGTCACTGCACTACCCACACCAACTGATCCATGATGAGGTAACTATCCATTTCTCAAACTATTTTTGAAAAATTAACACTATATGTAATTATGGCATCTACTTCTATATAAAGACATGTTTCCTCTAAATGTCCTATCCCTGGGAGTCGAATCCCCACGTAGGCATCCACTTAGCTTGAAACATTCAATATCTAATTGTGTCTGGAATTTTGATGGTGAACTTCGGCATCGGGAGTAGCTGAAGGACGAGCTGGTTGATCCATGGGTAGCCGTGGTCCAGACCTGATGCCTCCCTTGTTCTGTGAGGCTCCTTCTAAAGGCATTTTGAGGGCAGGGAAAAGAAAGAAGACAGTTTCTTCCTGGCTTCAAGCACGGGAGTGGAGAAGGTGCAGGAGAGGGATCTGCTGCTATAGGGTGGATAGGTAGAGGATAGAGCATGCGACAGAACAGTGGCTCCTTAAAAATAACCCAGAATGGGAGCTGTTCCTCCTCTCAGTTTTTAAGGTAGGGTCTCATCTGAGACAATAACTGACACACACAGCGTAAAGGAGGAGAAGCTGGGCTGAGTTCTTAATTTAAGGAGATGCTGTTCATGGTCAGCTGCCTTCAGGAAGAGAGGTTGTGGCAGAGGCTTAGTGTAACAGAGCCACTCTGTTCACAGAGGATGGGAAGCCAAGCAGGGAATGGTTCCAGAGAGGCAGCAGCCAGGGGCTGGGCCGAGGGTGGGCTCTGTGGACCACACAGACGCCCGGGAAGTGCTCTGCAATCCACTCGTGGACACAGCCTCGCCACAGGCACCGCAGTGCAGCCCCTTTCCTTTGAACTCAGTGCTATTGTAACAAAGACTCGCTGTACTTTCTCCCTCTTTCTAAACTAGGGCACACATTTCCCAAGAAACTAAGCATGTTTCCAAAACACCAAAGGCCTCTACAACATATGTGCCAAGGGAAAGGGAACTTATCTTCTTCACGGATGTGCTGATGACCACAGACGGTTGCCACACACTCAGTCTGTGGTCCAGGGCTTGTGCACATGGCCTCCCTACGCCCACAGAGGGCCATCGCCACTTTCCAGGGGCTTCCATCTGGGCCCCACAGCTCCCAGGAAACCCACCCTAATCTCCTCCATTACATTCAGTGTAATATTATTTTAGTGTTGGGTAAATGACTTTTTCTCTGAGTTATTTTTGACTAACTCATGATTAGTGTATGGAAATGAAACTGATATCTGGGGAAGGATGTTGTATCCTGCAGCGTCTCTGAATTTATTTCTTCTAACAGTATCAAAAAATTTTTGGACCATTGATGGTCTTCTAGGTATGAGGTCCTGGAAAATAAGGTTTAAATTTCGTGTCCAGCAGGGATCTTATCTGGCTTGTCTAGGAGGGTAATGTGAACTTGAGCTCAGAAGTGCTCTCAGTCTGCATTTTTGGAAGCATTTTTAAAGTGTTGTTATTGATTATTCTTTAAATGTTTTGTAGAGTTCACCACTGAACATGCCCGGCCCTGGGTTTTATTGTTGCTGATAGATTCGCTCTTTCATTTACACTGGTTGTTGGATCTTGGTTGGTTGTGTTGAAGGAGTTTATCCATTTCATCTAGATCATCCAATTGGCTGGTGTATAATGTGCACAGCAGTCTCAGGATCCTTTGTGTTTCTATGGTGTCAGTAACGATGTTTTCTCTTTCAGTCATAGATTCGTTTCACTCTCCCATCTTTTTTCTGAGTCCATCATCACAAAGCCAACTTTTACTATTTTTATTGATCGAAGTCTGCATATTGTTCATTTTTCCTATAATCTTTACTTTTCTCTGCATGTTTTTATGTGGGGCTTGTTCTTCCTCTTCCAGCTGCTTAGATGTGTGTTTAGGTGTCTCCTGGATGTCTGGCCTCTCCCTGCTGTGTGGCAGCCCTAAGGAGCGGCTCCTGAGGGTAGAGAGTGAGCCCTAGAGAAGCCTGCAGCCTTTCGGGGTATCCTGAGCCGAGCCCCCGGCCTGGCCTTTTCGCAGGCTGACCAGGGAGCTGGGAGCTGGGAGCTGGCAGATGTGTGGTCCGGTTATTTTTTGGAAGTGTTTGTTACCATACAGTAGATGCAAAGGGGACAGGGAGCACATGTCAGCGGGTACTGCGGTCACTGAGAAGGGACATCCCAGGCAGAGACCCGAGGGCTTGTCACCGATGCCAGACACTGCCAGTGGGGAGACTGCAAGGTAAGCCCCACCATGTTATGAGTGTGCTGTCTGAAAACACAGCAAAGACCCTTCAACTACACATTTACCGGGGTGTACTTCAAGAGATTGTGTTTAGGAGCTTGTAGCAAGACACCGAAAAGTATTTGGGCATATTTACTGAGTAGTTAGTTTAGTTTTGAAATGCATATTATTTGCACAATCTCCAGAATTTAAAAGGTACAGAGGGAATAGGGGAAAAGCCTTTCCTGTTGTCTCTGACGCCAGCCACACAGTTCCTGGTCCATCCAAATTGAACCGATTGTACGTGTTGTGTGCACCAAATGGCCAGGATTGTGTCTTTCTAAGTTGTATCCCATCCACAGTACCTTAAATACTAGTTATGGACATCGATTGGCTCATTTTTATGTTTTAACTTTAAAATCGAATGCCTGTCCTCTCTCCTCATAGCGCCTTCCTGCTCCCCATTTCTCCTGCTCCCTCCCCACACAGCTGTACTGAGAATCTCACTTATGTTGTCCTCGTGTCCTGTAGAGTGAAGTTCCATGAGGGTGGGGAGTGTTTTCCAATTTCTGTTTGGTTATTTTCCAAGCAGCTCTGATAATATGAATATATGTTGAATAGGAGAGTACAAATTATTCTGTTATATTGATTACATTTCATTCTATTTTGTTATTTATTAAAACTAAGTGAAGTTTTCTTCTAATTTAATGTTTGACAATTACTCTATATTGATTTCTAATTTCATCACTTATTTATAGCATGCAATTTTATATAACAAAATCTTCTAGAAATAATTATTGAACCTATAATTTTATGTTCAATGCATATAAAAATGCAATTAAAGTCAAATTTAATCAGTATCTGTTAAAGTCCTTTTTGCTTTGTTTTACTCGTTTTTCATAAGAGGGAATTCAGAGTTGGTTTCGTTATTTTTTAGTTTTCATAGTTTGAAGTTTGAGAATAATGGAAATTATCCTCAATAAAAGATGACTCATTAAAAAGTTGAGAAACTGTATTTTGTTGGGAGCTTTATTTCCATCACTTTCTTTCTTTTTTATCGAGTTTATTGGTACTTTTTAAATATACAGTATAGTGACATCCATCATTGGGATCTTGTACCTTTGCATGTCTGATCTCGGTTCTCATTTTTCCCCATTCTCCTGCCCTCCCTTCACCCCCTCCCCCTCCCCTATTTACACAGACGTTTTTCATGTTTTTTTTTCTTTTCCCTTATTTCTTTTCCCCTACCCCTCCCACTTCCATCACTTTCTGATATATAAATGTTAAAACTTTCCTCTTGTAGTCCAACAAGTGGAATTAATAGGAAGGCCAGAAAGTGAGACCCTCATCTGATCAGGGTCAGGAAAAGATCTGCATAGTTCATTCCACAGAAGGTTGTTGCGGCTCAGTGAGAATAATCAGTGTTTTACCCTTGAGTAACCCAGAAAATGGGAGAGGCACATTTGATCTCATATCATCAGAACACCAGGAAAAAGGTAAAAAATGCCAAATATTCTAGTTTAAGTTCAGGGTGAAAAAAAACCACTGCTTCTGGGAAGAAAAAAAGTGTGGCTCAAGCCAGTCTGTGTGAAGGCGTGGGCTTCATGTGCCACGCGCGTGAGTGTGTGTGTGCGTGTGATAACATGTGTGCATGCCACGCCTGTGTGTGCACGGAGGCATCTGCGTGTGCCAACCTGCTCACCAGTGAGGGCATTTCTAAACGCTCAGGGGCAACGCAGTGTTCACAACCAAAGAAAGTTTCAAGTAATTACGCAGGTGGAAGACTGCTGCAATACGACCTTACATTCAAAATCCAACCAAACTGCCGATTTTCCCTTCCTGTTTAATTTTCACCTCCGTTAGCCCACGTGTGCAGAGCGAATTGATCTGCTTCCTTGCGGAGCTGGTTCCCTCACGGAAAGCATCCTATGTCCTCTTTCGTGCCTTTCTCCTCAATATCTGCTCAGTGCTGTTTAATTTATTTGGCATGATTTATTTTTTTGGTACCGGGGACTGAACTCGGGTCCTTGCGCTTGCAAGGCAGGCCACCGAACCGCTGAACTAAATCCCCGGCTAGGCATGATTTTAATGTTGAAATTTAGACTTAAAATGTTACTTTGTATGACTGATGATTACAGCGTCCAATATTTCTAAAAGCGACCCAGTGTAGGTGTGGAGGCCTGTATTTAGGAAAGTAGAACAGAAATGCAAAGGAAGGTAGATGCACTAGCTACAGATTCAACCGCCTATGGACATTTACATTTTACTCAGGACCTGAGAAAACAACAGAACAGTGTTGACTGAGGAAGGCTGGAAAGGTACGGAAGCCGTCCGCGTAAACGAGGCACCGGACGGACCATGACCCGGATGTGAGGACGGCGAGGCCGCACAGAGGCGGGGCCAGTTTCACGCTGCCCTCCTCTCTGAATGCCAGCCTTCTAGAGGTTTGCAAAAACTCATAGGTGGCTGTTGGCCTTAGCAGGCTTGACTCTAACTTTATCAGAACCAAGAGCTGCTGAGCGAATTAGATCCTTTGTGGAAATAAAAACGCAGGCGGGAGAAACCGGACCTGCTGTCCACTGCATCCTTTGTGCAGGTCCTGCTGCAGGCACAGAGCCGCAGGCTCGGATCTACACGGAGGCCAGTCAGGCACAGGGGTTGTGAGACGAAAGACGGGTTAGGAAATGACAGGAATGCAAGTGGGAGAAAAGATGGGTGGAAAGATGCTATCTTTGCGTATTAACGGATATAGGGATATTTTTATCTTTTAATATTATCAAATTATTTTACCTGGTACATACAATACGCAATCAGCAGTTACATAGACACACACTTTGTGTGACATTTAATTCACGTTGAATCTTTCCATATTCCCTAGGTTTTTGTTTTGTTTTGGTTTGGTTTTTTTTTTTTTTTTTTTTTTTTTTTTTTTTTTTTTTTTTTTTTTTTTTTTTTTTTTTTTTTTTTTTTTTTTTTTTTTTTTTTTTTTTTTTTTTTTTTTTTTTTTTTTTTTTTTTTTTTTTTTTTTTTTTTTTTTTTTTTTTTTTTTTTTTTTTTTTTTTTTTTTTTTTTTTTTTTTTTTGCTGAAACAGCCAAAATCCTCTTCGTTAGCTTTCTGAATGTAGTTCATCATTATCTGAAGTTTCCCCATTATTCCACAGCAACCCAGAACTTTCACTCCTAACTATAAATTAGGATCTATTGAACAACCCATTCCTGTTCTTTGTGTTTTCAAATATTTCGTCTTTTTAAAATTTAATTTTACTGGTTCATTTTAGATACACATACTGATAGCATTCATCACAGAGAATTCGTACCTGTGCATGATAAATCTTTATTCTCCTTTCCCCCATTCCTCTCCCCTCCTTTCAATCCCGCCTCCCCTCCTTTGTTTCCACTTTTCCTTCTATTCTCCTCTTCCCTTTTCCCATCCTTCCGTTCCTCCCTAGTTTCTCTTCCAAGGTGAACATTTTCTTCCTGTTTCACAATATGTGTTACACACTTTTGTTGGGTTTTGTTCATTTTAACAAAATCAAACATGTTTTAAGCTTCTGTGGAATCAGGTGAGTTCTAGTTTGCCTTTCCTCCTCCGGATCCCTGCTGGTCGGCCTCTTTTGGCTTTCCCTGGTAATGCTGAGCCTACCCCACTGTAAGGAAGGGTGAAGGGAAATGTCACAGAGCTGTCGGTCATATTTCAAAGCAATCTCCCTTTCCACGAGCCTTGGAGTTTTACCACCCTCCGATAAAATGATCACTGTGACTCTGTATGCTAGTACAACCCATGGCATACCTTGGAGAAGTTTATAGACTTTTAGTTTTCATGCAAATCTCGAGGCCACTAATTCACAACTATTACATGAAGAAGCACAGTGACACAGGCAAGAAAGATTTGGGAAAGGATAGGCCCTTAGCCCGAGGAACGCATTGACCCAGTCAAGCAAGCACTCCCCGGAAAGTGAACCGAGCCAGGTTTCACCTTGTCCATAAGGAAGGCTCCGTTCCACACACAAACACGGACAGGATGATTCCTATGCCTGAAATCCTCTTGTATGGAAACAGATATTATAATAAAAATCATTTTTGGGTCTGAAAATGAGCACATCCTCTTTAAGAGCGGATGTGGTCTGGAATTCAGTCTCCACCACGGGGCTGCCCGGCCTTTTCATCTTGCCCTCCCTGGACGCAGACCAGGTTGAGGGTGGTGGAATAACACTCAGTGAAGGGGTCAGCCTGTGTGGGACCCGTGATCCAGTGTACAAAGGCCAGGCAGACCTGCACCGGCGGCCAGCAGTTGCCTGTCCTCTCTGGCGGGACGCTGTTACCTTATGAGATGCAAGAAGACATGGGAGTGCACTGTGCCTTCCTTCACAGAAAATGCCCACTGCCTGTATCCTGGGGGCCCACCCTGGGGCCCCTGCAGATGCAAAATTCATAGATGCCCAGATGCAGTGCTGAGTGAGGCATCCTGTCTGTGGTTTACACCTTCTCTACGTCACCTGTGACGTCAGTACAGTGTGTGTGCTGTGCACACGGGTGCTATGGGGAGTTCTACACAGAGGGCAGTGAGATGCCTGTGCACAGTCAGCACGATGTGGATCACCCAGCATTCCCTGCTGCAGATGCCTGATTGCACAGACCGGGAGCACAAGGGCTCAGGTGGCTGATAGGATCTGTAGGAGCGACATACAATTCCCATGTATGCTAATTGATTTTTTATATTTAAACATCTAAAGTTGAGTATTTTTAAAGAAATTCAAAATTTAACATTTTTAAACTTAAAATGAAGTTGTGCATGAACATATTAAAAACTATTGTACCATGAGTGCAGGGTTTCTTTTTACTGGCTTGTGGAGAACCTGTCCCCGAAAGGGGGGACCCACTTCGACTCGGGGTGATCTATCCTGGGGGACTTTCCTCTATCCACAGCGGTAGATCCTTTCTGCTGTGCTGTGTCCAGGTGGGACCAGGCCCTGCTACACAGATGACTATTCCAGCTGAGGGGCCATGCTTCATGTAGATTTGCACTGAAGAAAACCGAACAATGAGTATTTTAAGAGTTAAGCTAGGTTTTGTTGTATTTGTGAAACCTAGTATCTCACAGAAAAATAAGTTGCAGTGATTACAACTAAATTGTTGTAGTTCTTGTTAGCATTCTTAAAGGCCGAAAATATATCCAAAGAGTTGTGTTACAGAATACTTCATTGTTTAAAGGTGTTAACTAATCCTCAGACTAACTCGCAAAGGGAAAACAATAACTGTGACATGATTGCTAAAATTCCTGCTATTTGCGATCTTCCTTTAGATACTCCTTGGAAGCCTGGACACTTATGTGTATGTTTACCCCGGGCGGTTTCAGCCAAACCTTTTCTCTACTTTTTAAATCATTGGCCACTTGCATTTAGTTAAAGGTACACTAACAATGTTGGGTGGTTAACAAGAAATTTTGTTAGGCCCTAGCTATATTCTATATTTGGGGCTTTCAATAAATGATTTAAGCAAGAGTAATTTAGGGAAGAATCCCCCCCCATTGCTCCCACCTCCCTTGGCTCCTATTGGAAAATCAGCCTTGCTTTACCCCAGGATTTCTTGAAAAATATTAGTTTAAAACCCATGATTTTAGATGTAGCAATTCATTAAACTGGGGATCCGTTACAATTTTCAATGCCTATTGCTACAGCTTGTGTTTAGCTGTTTCCCCAAAGCCTCACATGTGAGCTTTTGTGGAGGTAACTGGATCTATAAGGTGTGAGGCTGGAATTGACTCCTGGTGCAGTGCTGGACTCAAGGGCACTAGGATTAAGACTGTGAGAGCTGTCTGTCCTAAGAATTCTAGAAAAGAAAAAAGGGGCAGGGAGACTCTGGTAAGGCCCCTTGTTGTTTCTGTTACCTCTGCCTGCCATGGACTGTTTCTCCTCTGTGACGTCCTCTGCACTGCCACTGCCTTGGAGCCAGCCCACTGTGGACAAAACCCTCTACACACTGTGAGCTGAACAAACCTCTTCTCCTTTAACTTTGGGTGTCGGGGATTTTGTCTCAGCCTTGAGAACAGTGACTGAGACACCTGTGCGCATTTCTCCTGCGTTAGGGTCAACCTGTTCAGCTAAATCCTTTCGCAGGAACCTCCGGGAGGAGTCACCATGCCCTTTGCCTAATCTCCTGACCCAAGAGTTAGAGACAAGGGGTGGCAGGTGTTCTCCACCCTCCGGACGCTCTCCACCGCGGGAGCCTTCCGGGCTGCAGGGCAAGCTCTCTGCCGGGTCCCCGGCAGAGATCCAGGAGGGAACCCCGTGTCTTTTTTACAGAGGTGCACAGAGAGGGGTGTTGGATTTTGCACGGATCCAAGAGAAAAAAGAGAGAAAAATAGAAACCGTGGAATCCAGCTGGAGCAATGGAATCCGAAAAGGTTTGGGAGATGAATAAAATGGGAAGTGCATGTGGAAATGAGGGCAGTGAGATAATTTCCATTGCGTCAGCCCAACTTTCATCAGAGAGTGGTATCCAAAAGAATCAGGTCCGTTTTCATTATCCGAATCTGGAACACCATCTTTGAAATACAGTAGGCTTGCTAAGGCGTTTGCACTGAGGATGTTACCAGTGGAAAGCAGCCTTTTGGCCGCAGCTCCGTCACAGAAGTCCGCTGGGCACCGGTCCCCTCGCTGGGAATCTTCCAGAAGGGCTGCCGCCGGGAAGCGTGCGCTCCCAGCTCTGCCGCACCACTTTCCCTGCTTAGTTGATGCGGAGAAGGATGAAGGCAGGCGCGGGCGTTCCACGAGGCAGCACCATGTGCTTTCTGAGTTGCATTTCTAATGGCTTTCGGTTCTCAGAAGAGAGCAAAGCTACAGGAAAACCTGATGTGCAGCACCTTAATGCTAAGTCTAGGGGAAGCAACAGGTGCTCACCTTACTGAATCAATCGGGCTGAACAACTGAAGTTCAGCACATTGTAGTTTAATTGGCTAGTGAAGACTCTGCTTCCTATCTCACAGACCTGTGGACGGTTTGCACATTGCTAAGAAATCTTCAGAAGCCTGTCCAGGGGCTGCAAAACTCACTGTGGTTCATTCCTTACGAAGACAGTGAGATGCAACAAACCGGTCTAACAGAGAGGCTAAGGGTGCTGTATTTTCAAGTGTAGTCCCAACTTGATTTATATTTTCATGCTTTACAGTACTATTATTCAAATTCACTGTTTTCTTGAGGCTGAATTTTTAAAATTACTTATGCCAATGAGAAACTAAATCTTTAAAAAGAGTGTATGCCGTTTTCAATGGGTAGTTACTAATACATTTCATAAATACTGAGTATTTAGCATAAAGCAAGAAAAACATTTTAAAATTTGAATCAAATAATTACAAAAAAGAACATCATTATTTTTTGATACGGTTTAGATGTTTACATTATTACATGGTCTGGTAATAAATTTGCCTAAAACATACCTCCATGGTAGAATGTCCTTAATCTCTCCTTTCCCTAAAAAGCTTGTTAAGTAGAAAATGAGATGAAACAAGATTTAGAGTGCATGTTAAATTGATTAATCTAAAAAGCCTTACTTTATTCACTTTAAAATATACTTATCTAAAAACTGAAGCTATTATTAAATCTTTTGGGCCATGCAGAGCCTTTCAGGAGGCATTTCAATTTTGCTCTTACTAACATGAATATATAAAACCAATATGTCGAGATGTGTGCCTGTGTCTGTGTGTGTGTGTGTGTGAGTGTGGAAAAGAGGAAGCTCCTCACCTGCTCTGGCCACTCTCTGTTTTGAGGGAGAAAGTATTTATGGGCCTCAGCGAAGAGGAAAGTGGAGGGGATGGGAGGGGAGGAAAGAGACTCTAGTCCTCCAGGGGAAAACGCACCAGGGAAATGTATGTGTGTGCAGGACTTTTAGAAAAAAACAACTGCTATTGGTACAACACTGCTGCGTCTCGCTTTCCAGTGATTGCCACAAAACAGGCGATACTTTCTCCAAATGCTGGACATCTAATTGGTGTTTTCTTTATATGCAACGTTGTGTTGACAAAGTCAGAAAGCAAAGGGAAACGAGATGAGATTTGTGTACCTTTTGTACTTTTCCTACCACATTTGTGTTGTTTTGCTCACCTAGGCCCTGACCTTAGACCTAGTGAGAGGGAAGGCAAGGTTGCTGTGCTCTGAGCAGGGTCCTCCTCCAGCGGAGCTGCTGTGGCCCCGGAACCCAGCTGGGGAGTGGGCCCCTGAACACCCGGGGCCCCACCCACAGCTCGGTCTGGGTGGGTGAAAACACTCAAAACCCTGGGTCTGTCCTGAATGTGCATACACTTCTTTTCTCGGTATTGTTCCCTAAATGATGCAAAATAGCAAATATTTCACAGTATTCCATTGCATTCAGTATGACAGGAACTTTAAGATGCTCGTAGTATTCCAGAGACCACGAGTACTTCCGGGAAAGTCCTGCACCATGTTACGCAACAGATGGCAGCACTGCGGCTTGCCGTATCCCCAGGTCCTCCGCTCCAATGCATGGATGCCAAGGGCAGGAGCTTTTACCTGGCCTGGAGATTAAGACTGTGCTCATCTGGCTGTGAGTGCACAGGGAAAAGCAGGAGTATGCAAATTTACTGTGCTCACAATCAGTTTTATTTATTCAGGACTGCTTGGACGCTACTGTCCACATTTAAGATAAGTGTGGTCTTAGCCAGGCATGGTGGCGCACGCCTGTAATCCCAGCACTCGGGAGGCTGAGGCAGGAGGATCGCTGTGAATTAGAGACCAGCCTAGGCTACATAGTGAGTTCCAGGTCAGTCTCAACTACATAGTGAGACCCTGTCGCAAAAAAAAAAAAAAAAAGATGAGTGCTGTCTTCACAGCGAAGACTTGCTCATAACCTTACAGAGAAAGTTTAGTAAGATCTCAGCTAAACCACGATCTTAACTCTACAAGAAACTACAGGAAGAGCAGCTGATTACTAGACTTGCTTGGAGTCAAGCCATTCTTTTCATGGAGTTAACCATTGCCCAAGCCCCTACTTGTGTGCATGTGACAACTGCTGTAAAACTAAGTAAAGAGGAGAGGAGAGATGGATATTTTCAACCTTGCAATGATTCTTCATGTTTTTTTTTTGTCACTGAAGTTAGTAATGATCATAGGTAGTGGTGGAAAGAATATTCCAAATGAATTCCAATTTCAATATGAAATAATATCTTTTCCTCGCAAAACTTTCAAAAACCAAAGGAAAGGCATAGAAGACAAAACTGAATAAGAACTGCCTTCATTCAGTCTTATGATGGTGGCCACAAGCTGTGAGCCCAGGAAAGGGGCCAGACAAGGAAAGGGGTGTCCTACACTTGTGCTAGGTGTGCTGTGACCTGCTCAGGATTCAGCAGTCAGCACAGCACTGGGAGCTGGGAGAGCAGAACGCAGATGAAAGTAATATTTATCACAAATGTATAAGGCTCTCAGATTCAAAGACATTACTCAGTGCAGCCAGGATTTGGACTCTAAAACACGGTCTCATGTATTTTCCATTGCACTGACTTTATAGTTACAATAATCTTCTGCCTAACACAATAACACTCAAATCCACGCATTTTCTCTACACATCACAGTTAAGAATTTTAAAAGCAAGAATTCTACTCTTCATTTCCCCCAAGAGAGTGTCAAGGTAGAGCCCAGAATGCTCCAAAAGAAGGAACAGAACATGTGAGTAGGAAAACAGAATGGCCCCAGGGTTAGCTTTTGGAGGTGCTGCATTTTAGTTGTCCCAACTCAGATGCTGCACTGCAGTGCTAGATCCTACCATGTGCTAAGAGGCGCACTTTTTACCTGTACTGAACTCTGTTTTCTACATTACAACATCATGGAAAGTACTGCTGCTGACCAGGATGTGCCTAATCCGCATGCTGGGAGCTGGTGCAGGAAACTTCAGGTTCAGTGAATCTTTAGTCCCTACTGGTACAGCAGGTCTCTTTGATCTTGTTAAGTCACATGTGTAAAGCTTTACTGTATGGCAAAAACATTTACAGAAAACAGGTCTTTTCTACATCCAGGAAGATCAAGTATGAAACTTCCTGAATCATTTGTTGTTTGGGGGAGAAAAGCATACAACGTGTGGAAAGTGTTAGAGCCAACACTGAATGCCAGCAGCTAGAGGCTGGTTGTGATTTTGGCTTTGGAGGAAAGCAGAACTTAACAGCTTGGTGCAGTGGCTCAGAGGGGCTAAGACACCCTGGAGAATAGGGTCGGGTGAGATTCTGTGTGAAGAGTGGGAGCTCTGCTGGGAGGACTCTGACCTGCCACACCTCTGACATTTCGGTGTGCCAGATACACTACTGGCAGAGTTCAGACCTGCTCACCCTTAGTACCACACTAGTGCAACCAACCAATGGATGCGATTCACTGCGTCTCTCTTATTCTCTTGTATTCGCCAATGCTCCCTTCACGGCGTGACAATTAAACTTAATGGTCAGCTTGATTGGCTTGGAATCTGCACACTTCTGGTCTGGTCCTGGTGGGTTTGCAGGTGTGACCGTAGGAGCTGTACCTGGCCCAGCTCCTCTCCATCTGGCTCTGTCCCCTGCTCTGCTTCCTCATTGCCATGAACTAAGTAGCTTTACTCCCCCGTGCCCCTCTACCACGCTGCTTCTGCCTAGGAGCCGGCTGACCGTGGACGGAACTCTGAATCGGAGCCATATAAGCTTCTCCTCCTGTAACGTGTGGGTGTGGGGTGACTTTTTCCAGCAGCAGGAAAGCTGCATATCCCATTCTGTGCTGAAGAAAGAACAAATGTATCACCTAGGCATTGGCATTTAGAACCACAGATTAAGTGTGACCATAGGAATTAGTATTTGGAGGGAAAAAAGCCCACAATTCACATACAGGGCCAGGGCTAAATTGCTACTTATCAGTGAATAGCATGCTCTGTCCAAGGCAGCATTTGCAGAGAAAGTTTGTGAGCAGAGCAGCCGTGTTCCTGCTCCGGGGCCCCTGCTAAAGGTTATGATCCCTGGCAGTCATCCTAGTAAGGAATCTGTGTATGGAGAGGAAAACTTTGATCAATTGCACTATTCTAGAAAACTAGAATCCAGTTGAGAAACGTAACCTTCAGCTTTGTGCCATGCATTTCAAAACGAACTACCAGGAACTCTCCTACTTTACAGTAAAAGGGCTCCAGGTGCCCATAAGGACGAAGAGGTTCCCCTCACAGAGGAGCTGCCTCCGTTCTCACCCCTCCACAATCCTCTTCCTTTGGACTTCAAGGAGTGATGCACATAGCAATTGATGATGAATGCTGAAAAAAGCACAAAGTTAAGAAAACTACCAATTTCTCTTTGTTTTAAATTTTGTAGTAAAAACATTGACAAAATCTTTCATTGATGATTAAAATGTTGGTATTCTTTCTTGTGTTATTACAGAAAGTATAGAAAAGACTATATTTTTCCTTAATCATTGCAGAACTAGAAAGGTAAGGTGTCCTGGGACTCATTCAGTTCTATTTTATTGAAGATATCAGATATTTGACTAAGATATTTTAGATTGTGTCTTGGAAGTATTTTTTTGGAAACCAACTCACTACTCATTGTCTCTGGTAAAACTGAACACTGAATGCTAAAGTTAGTGAAAATATTACAGGAAATATAATATTTGCATGGACTCAAAGATTCTCTTAGTAAAAGACTAAGGGGATCAAGGTATAGAGGAAGGAAGAAGAGGGGAGGGAAAGAGAATAGAAAAAGGAATTGAGATGCATTCTGTGCATTATGTATTGAAAACATGTTCTAATAACAAGGACTTATTTCTCATAAAAAGAACAAGATGACTTTGAACTGCAGTACCTGAAAAATGCCACTTGTTCAAGAGGCCAAGGGCAAGATGGCCATTAAGAGGGCAGACTGAACGTGGTTCGTGCTGCCCTGAATCAACAAGGACACAATTCAGGGCTGAGGATGTAGCTCAGTGTCACTGAACCTGCCTGGCAAGTGCAAGGTCCTGAGTTTGATCCCTGGTACCAAACAAAAACAAAAAAGGGATTCTGCCACAAGATCATAGCCACTAAGAAACAACTAGAATACCCAAAACTTGGGACACCTTGTTTGGACTGAACTCTTAAATAGTGTCAAAGATATACAGGAAAAGAAGTAAAGGATATAAGAGGAATGACAAAAACACACCAACCAAAGGCAATGGGTGATGCTGAATCCAACCGTAGACCAGAAAAAGGTTCTGCAGGATGCTTGAAAAGTCTGAATTATGTCTATAAATTAGATAATGGTGTCCAATCCATTAATAATATGCCTTAATCATATGTGGTTATGAAAATGGATGTGTTTGCTTTTACTC
>NW_022900930.1:52803899-52808098 GCF_012274545.1 Fukomys damarensis | reverse complement strand
TATGAATAATCCAGGCAATGTGATAAAATACTTGCATTTGGGAGATGCAAGTGAAAACCATACAGAATTCAGTGTTCCATTTATGCAGCACTTGTGTAAATCTGATAATATTTGAAAATAAAAAATAAAACACTCATATCAAATTGTTTTAAAAATTATTTGTCTTTCACAGAGAAGGCAGAGGAAAAGAATCAAATCAGTGTCATTGCCATGGACAATGAAGTTTGCATACTGCATTATTTGTGAAAATGTAATTTTGTGACAAAGCTAGACATGTCTGAATACAGACAGTAAGGTGAGTGAGTGACCATCTTTGTATCCATGGCTGCAAGACTTTCTTTCGCTCTTTCTGTTTTGCTGCTGTCATCAACTGAATCTTTGCATTCAGCACAGTGAGCATTTTAATTAGAACATAGATCAATTAGAAACTATGAACGACTTTTAAGGTACTTTGTAAAGAATTTCCAGGTATGTCAACACATTCACTAATAGTTTTTTTTTTCTATATTCTTTTGGATCCTTTGGGGGAAATTTGGGAAACAAAAAGGTCTACTTTGAAGATGCTTTAGGTCATGCATCTCTGCAAAAATTTCAAACTAATTCCTTTCTCTGGAATATACTTCCAGCTCTCCCTTAAAAATGCCCAGATGACCTGCCTGGT
Organism: Fukomys damarensis; assembly: GCF_012274545.1. Lineage (NCBI taxonomy): Eukaryota > Metazoa > Chordata > Mammalia > Rodentia > Bathyergidae > Fukomys > Fukomys damarensis. The sequence goes on along the minus strand of NW_022900930.1, from coordinate 52,807,437 downwards.
GCTGTTTTTTCTTGTCCCTGCAATTCATCAAATACAAGTTTGCCAAACTGGCCACCTCTTTGACTTTCAATCTGGGCTTCAGTTTTCTAATTATTCCCACAGTCGGATTTCTGCACAGTGTCTCTCAAATTCTCATTCTTCCGCATTATCAAAGAAGTGTGGGTTTCTAGCCTGTTGTTCTCAGTGAAAGCCATAAAGAAATAGGCATACCATTTATGTAGCACTTGTGTAAGTCTGATAATATTTGAAAATGAAAAATAAAACAAAAATCAGACATGAAGCACACGGCTTCTAGGAGCCTGAGTTGCAATGAAGCACCATCCCCACCCGTGCATCCCCAAAGTCCAGGGTCCTCCTGATGGCGGAGACGTGAAGTCTCCAGGAGGACACCCAGCTGGGGCAGTGAGCTTCGGTGAGCGAACCTTGACGGGTTCAGAGGGTAGTCTTTGTAGATGGAAGGGAGGACGAACAAACACTACCATTCTGTATTGTGTAGGTAAGTGGAAATGATCACCAGCTTGCTAAGAAATGACTACCCTGAATTTAAAATAATATGAGCATAATGAGGACGTTCACAAATCTTTTATAAAGATAGCAGACCCATACAGTATAAACAAAGGAAATTTACTTCTTTATTCTTTTTTGCAGACATGGTATACTACACCTTGTTTGCTTTCAATGGTCCAATTACTAAATGGTTTCAATTGTTTTTTTCATAGCTAGTTTACTAAATATTTCCTCGATTTCAAATCTGTATTGATAAGGGAATGTGATTACATCAGAGAACTTGTGGGAGATAAAGAAAAATTTTCTTTAAAAATCTACTTAAGGGCCAGGGGTTTGGCTCAGTGGTTCCGCTGCCTGCCACATAAGCTCAAGGGCCTGAGTTTGATTCCCAGTAGCACATACACACACAACAATAATCTACTTAAATATTCAAAACTAACATCATCATTAGCCAATCAAATATGCTGGTTAATAGCTGTTATCAACCAGACCTGTCTACTCATTCCATTCAGAAAGAACAGAGCCCCTCTCTCATTGGCTCTGAAACTGATTCCTCCCCTGGGGCAGAAGGCATGGAAATGGAGAAGTGGGCTAGAGCAGAGACATGAACACGGACGAGAAGAGATGTTAACTTCACCAGCCAGAAAGCTGAGTGCAAGGTAAAACCAGAGTGCAGACAACGCCCGTCCCCAGATGCCCAGGACTTCCCAGCCCAGTCCTGGGGAGTGGCACAGGGCTCGCGCCTCAGCCCTGGCCAAGGGTCCTTACCCTGGGAGCTCACAGTTACCAAGTGCCCTGTCCTGCGAAAAGCACTGAAGGTCAGAGTTGCCCCTGGTGCCTGAGGCCATGGGAGAGGCTTCCTCCTCTCTCAACACTGAGGCCACTGTCACTGTCCCCGACAGAGGTTCATACCTCCTGCTGCCCTCACACGTAGGACCCAGTGTGCCCAAGACAGGTCACCCTGGAGAACCACCCGACTGGCAGAGCTACTCTTCTGAACTGCTGTAGCTTGCAGTTTGCAGCGACAGTGAACACATTTTGATCTCACTGCAGTTTCCACGTGACACCTCACAAAGGAACAGTCACTCGGCACCCGGTGTTGAAAAGCGTCTCCTCCTCCTCCTGGAATCACCTCCTGTTCATGCTGGCGTGTAGGGAGAGGCACTGGTCTGTCTCCAATGCTCTCCCCGCTCCCTGGACAACTTCACATCCCGTGACTGTAGCTCAGAAGCAAGTGTGCAGAGTCCGTCAAACAGCCTGCAGCTTTGCTCCTGAGGAACCCTTCCGCGTGCTCCAGGCCCTCTGCAGTGCTGTGTTCATTCTAGTCAGGATCACAGGTTTTACCAGGTTAACAAAAGTGGTCCACGGGGCTCTCAGCTGGAATCACACTGCTGCTCTAGACCCTCAACAGATGGGTAAATTTATTTATTTCTTTATTTTTGGGGGGTGGTACCAGGGATTGAACTTGGGTCCTTGCGCTTGCAAGGCAGGCCACCGAACCGCTGAGCTAAATCCCTGGCAAGATAGGTAAATGTACATCTGGAAACTATCGAGTCATCTTTCCCATGACCTAGTACGTCTCTGCTTTTGTTCCCTTCGCTTTTCACATCTTTCATCATTTTTTTGAGCTATGTTCACATTGTCAGCATGCAGTCTGGTACATACATGTTTGTTAATAGTATTCCTAAATATTTTGTGTTTTCATTCTTTAAATGCTGCAAGTTTTAAAATTTCCTTTTGTGATTGTTCACTGCTGGAATTTAAGTTGTGTTTGTGCCAGGCCGAGCTGCTGTCTCACCCGGCAACACTGGTTACTTTCTCGCTTCATAGGACTGAACGGCCGTGAAGGTGCAGTGCTGCCCTGTTCCCAGGCCTGGGGGCACATTCGGCTGCCCCCCATTTGTGAGGAACCAGCTGTACATTTTCCACAGATGACCTCCGCTGGATGCAGGAGGTTTTCTTCAACTCCTAGTCAGCTAATAGTCTACGCGGTTCACAGACTGAGGCAGAGTGCTCCTGCACGCTTGATGTTAATAATTTACTTTAGAAAGCAGAAGAACTGATTCCCCAGTCCCAAGGTTCCCCGACAGAATAGGTTTGGTCCGGTTTGGTCAGCGCTGTAAAGTAAATGCAGGGAGAGCCGGCTCCCCAGTGCCACCCCAAGCTCATGGAGCATCGAGGGGAGGAGCAGCCCCTTGGGGTTCTGCAGCACCCAGGGCCTCGCCAGCCTTGGGCAAGGTGGAGGCACCGTGAAGCTGTGGTCAGAGGAAGGTATGCACTCTCAGTGGTTTCGTGTCCTCCCTCAACATACAACGGAAACTTTCAGGTTCTTATAGTAAAGAGAACATGGCATAAAGAAAAATTTCAGTCACAATAGGTTTAATAACAAACTATCCTGAGAACTCGAATGGTACTTTATAAAGATTTTCATTCTTCTTTTGAAAATCGCTTAATAAATTTAAGTCATTCTAATTTTCACAACAGGTACTGAGCTGATTGCCAGAAATGCTATTTTGATCACAATTACAGAAGAACATAATTAAATTAATCTCTATTTTTGATCTGCAGAAGCCACATTCAAAACAGATTATTTTTAAACCTTTTTGATTAATTGAAAGTGAAACTTGATTATTTATAAGTTTGTGTGAAAGTGTATTTCTGTATTTATAGGAGAGAGGAATTGTGAAATTGCTTGTCTTAAGAAAACAGAAACCCTGCTATCTGAGACAGGATCTCAGGGGACCTACTTTGGCCACAGCACTTTTACTTCTCATTCAGAGCAGCCCAGCGTTGTCCCACAGCAGAGATTTGATACTACAAGGTGAGATCACAACATACAGCAAATGCTTCCATGTTAAAATTGCTTACAGTAAAAGCCACATTTCCAGGAATCCCCTGAAAATATGCCCCACACTTTTAGCATAGAAATCCCACCATCCGTGCTAATTCTGGAGCAACGCTGAAAGCCTTCTTTCAGGTCTTTACCAGCTGTGATAGAAAATGTGAGTCCCAGTTCAATCCCCAATACCAA
>NW_022900930.1:52802393-52803810 GCF_012274545.1 Fukomys damarensis | reverse complement strand
AATGTGATTCCCGCCACTGCCCAGGGACATTCACCAGAAACACAGGCTCGTGGAAGCCGGATGCCAGGCCGCACCCACATTATTCCTGCTCTCCGTGTGACGTCGGGCTCTGCTCCAAAGTTAGAACGGAAATGAGAAAAGGTTTGTGTTGACTCGGACACCGAGGCAGGGGCCTGGTGCAGCTGCCCAAGGTGGGCGGGCTGCATGGACAGGCAGGGCGGAGAGCCCGGGGGGGAGCCCCAGACTGTGCCTCTGCCACACAAGCCCGGGCCCCAGGCTGGTGTCCACGCCGAGGTCAAAACCTCCTGGCTCAGGGCACGTTTCTGTTCGGCGTGGTGTTTGCCTTTTCCCAAAGTGCTTTGCTTGGCTCCGAACTCTGCGGCTGCGATAACTCTTAGCGGACCGAATGAGGAGGAAGAAAGGCCACTGCAGCCCTGCCCAGAGGCCAGCCAGGGTGGTCTACCCGGCAGTGCCACTCCCAGGCCTCCTGTTAGCCTGGAAATCCCTCCTGGCTCAACCTGGGAAGGGCATCCAGCTGGGCATCTCATCGTTTACTCTAGGATGGAAATACTTTACGCTCATAGTTTAACATTTAAACTGCTTTCTATTGCAATACTTAAATTCAAAGTAATCCACTTAAAAGCATTGAGATATAATGTGTAAACAAAATAATTTGCATTTTACATTTAGCGGCCCTTTTTTCTTTTTAAATATTAAGTGTGTGCATGTGTGTGTGTGTGTGTGTATGTGTACACAATCCTGCTTTGTATGGATATAAGTAAACATACATGGATTTCTTCCTGTGCAGAGTGCAATTATTTTGATAGAAAATGAAAAAGTTAAATGAACAGCCCAATTATTCAGGGTATACTTATCAAGCTAAGTTACACAAAAACTTTATATTGTGACATAGAAATTGTATAAAATCACATTTTTAGGGAAACTCACAAAGGTATGTGTGTTAACGACCCCGGGAAGGCGCTCTCTCTCTCGCCCTCCCCCAGCTTTCTCCTCTTAGAAATTAAGTTGTTGAATTTAAAGGTATTTAGCTGAACAGACTTGAAACATTACAGAGTGCGCAAACAACCTTCACGCTTTGCATAAATTATCTTCATTAACAGCACAGCATGAAGCTCTTGCTTGAAAACCCTTTTTGCCACCAGTAAAAGAAATCTACTTTCAGAAAAGAAGTCGTGCACACAATTCATGGAGGAGGACGCCAACCCATTTCCACTGCATAAGAAATGAACATTAAACCCTTGAGAGAATAAATAAATCCGAGCAAATTACCAAATAATGCTTTTCCCAGTATATTTCCTTTGAGCCTAAGAGCTCGCAGACTGCGAATAGCACAGCTGTGCGGAGCTGCAAGGCCTTGCTCCTCGCGGGCGGAGGGCGCGGGCCTGCCACGCCTGTG